>NC_136061.1:234757899-235030399 GCF_964261635.1 Lissotriton helveticus | reverse complement strand
CTGATGAGAGCCCTTTGAGATTCCTTGTGGCTTGAAACGCGTCGGCAATTACAACTACATGGCAATTATATGGCGATTATAATTATATGGCAATTATATGCAATAAGGCCAATATGGAATTCAGTGAATAATTGATTTGGATTCTTTAGTACCAAAGGAAACTTAGTGGTGTTGCTTGGATTGTACACGATAGATTGGTCTAGTGTTATATTCATGTTTGTGGAAAATGGTGTTATATTTATGTTTGTGAAAAATGTTTGTAATGAATAATGTGGTAAATGTGGTGAAAATTGTAAATGTTTGTAAATATGTAAATGTTATTTGATGTGTGTTCGACTAGAAGGATGTGAAGTCTTTATACAACTAAAAAGAAAAAGTTGCTAACAGAACGGTTAAATAAATAACCCAATCAATCAGAAGAATATAGTGTGGTTGTTGCAATAAATAAATTGCTCGAATTAACTAGGATACCAGGCCCCTTCCCCCCTTTTTGCAGTTATAGATGGCCCTACCTGGTTCCTGTCCTAGGGGCCTCACCCTCCTTGTTTCTTAACTTTTAGAAAGATGGCATTTTCCTGTCCTGCTGTTTGATGCCTGCCTTGCTTTTCAGAGGACCGCCAGGAGGACCATCTCCTTGACCCAGGACTACCAGAGTGACTCCAAGGGCCAGTTGGCTGACCTCCTGTTCTGAGCTACAGGGAGACAACACGCTCCAGAGGCCTCCCTCGAACTGTCCAGCTAACTTCCTGCAACTTCCCTTCCTGGATCTGCAACTGAATCTACCTGATCTTTGCTGACCTCTACTGGAGTGAGTTCCTGATCCCCAGGAGGTGCCTCCTAAGGCCCTGGGCCATTGGCTGGCATCAGCTGAGCTCCTCCTGTGAAATCCTGAAGTTTTGAACTCTGTGCACAAGACTGTGAGGTAGTAACTTATTCAGTGGGACTAGCCTGTTCCCTGTGTCCAGCAGCACTCCTTTGTGGCAGGCCTGAATTTGTGTCCCGGTCTAGGGCAACCACATACCCACGGTAAGCACTTTCTGCTTCTTGGCACTATTTTCACTTGAGTCTTGAAAATGTAATAACTCCAGATCTATTGATTAGATTTTTGTCATTTTGTCTTCATTTTATTTATTAAAATGTGTACTAGTTTTCTAAATTGATTTCTGATTTTTATTGTGCTGTATTTTCACTTTATTACTATTTGTGTAATGCATAAATACATTACACATTGTCTCTAAGTTAAACCTGACTGCTTTTGTGTCAAGCTACCAGAGGGTTAGGCACTGGGTTAATTTTGTGACTTTTGTGGTTCACCCTGACAAGGATTGTGGATGTTGCTTGAGAAGAGTTTTCACACCCCTCAACCAATAACTCTATTTTTTACAACATATTATGTAATTACATAGTGATGGTTGCTACTGTTTCGTTAAAGTTAGTGTTCCACAGAAGATGCCTTTTTTGTTTTGCTAATAACTTTGGTGCCGTTTGACCAATTTTCATGAAAATTTTCAAAAAGGTGCTCTTATTTACCTACTTTTTGCAAGGGAAGTTTCAAGGAGCCCCATCAAGAAAAAAGGGGGAACCAAAATGAAAAATCTGCATGCATTTTCTATAACTTTCTTTAACAACACTACCGCAAAAACTGCAGAACGGAATTACACCATACTTGACGGGAAGCTATATCTTGGTCCAAAAAGTGTTATTTTGTGATTTGGTGTAAATACGTTCAGAAGTTTTTTAGAAATTACGGATCAAACATATTTGTATATCTGGATCGTTCAGTTTGAGGGACTTTCGCAAGAGTCCCTCAAACACAATTAAAACAAAATGTTCTGATTGGTCCAGGGGGCTTTCTTCACTTGGGCCAAATCGCTCCCATGGGAATAAGGCTACACGGGGAGCAAGCACTCCGGTTAGCTGCCTGCAAAATGAGGAAACATTCTGCAAACAGCCATTCCAGGACTCGGGCTTTTGTCCCGTCTTGGGAAGTGTTAAAGAAAAAATATATAAGGGGCAGGGTAGGGATAACCCTGTCCAACTAGCCCTTTGTGGGGGGTGTCTCAGAGGGATTTAAAATAGAAAAAAAATGCCTGCTGGTGTTTTTAATTTAATAGATATGACCCCTGGGGTTACCCAGGGGCTAGTGCTCTTTGATATTATGCATATGGGGAGGAGGGCTGCTCTGAGGTAAAGGTTACTATAACTTGCGCTCTCGCCATGCACAGCAAATTATCCCACATAGGACATCACTCATGACCTGTTTTATGACATCACTGATAACATTACTGCAACATTTGAAATTACATCCCTGGTGACAAAACAGTGCAGGCGTGGGCACGAGTTATAGTTATCCTAGGGCACAAGTAATAGTTATTAGACATAACTATGACTGGTGACTTTTAGTGTTTTTTGAGTCTAAAACATTACGTTTTTACTGGGAAATTTCTCCTAACTATAACATAACTTAACCTTTGTTTTTTCCGTGTGTGTGTGTATATGTGTGTGGATATATATATATATATATATATATATATATATATATATACATATATATATACATATATATATATATTTATATTTATATACTCATGCACACACACGTACAAAATATACAACACAAGAGAGCTTTTTTGAGTTGATGGGCTGTATCACAAAGTGAGCACAAGAAGTGCTAAATTAAGATGCAGTCTTGCAGTCTCTACCACTGTTTTAAGCTGACTGGTGTTGTAAGTAGTTAAAATGCAGAAGCAGCACTATTTTATCACTGTAGATTGTTGAAAATAGTTGTTTGCCACAGGAACTTCCAAAGCATGTGCTGCTTTTAGCTGGAAATTTAGCAGCATTTGTTGACTTTTCGAAAGAAAACAACACGCCACAACCCACTGCATGCACAAAACATCACACAATTAAAACATAATGGCACATAAAAACAAAAGAGGCACAATGGAACACAACACAACAACTGCAGAACAACACAACAAAATCACATTCCAATAATGCAGAAAAAACTGAAAAGAGGAAAAAAAACAACAGATACATATGCACAAATGTACTTGCCACATATTATCACCAGTGGCGGCTGGCACAGATCGAGGGTGGTGAGCGGGCGAGAGCCAGGAAGCACTGCCAGGCTCCCCTGACCAAACACAACATTGCAATGCAGCGTTGCGATTGGTCTGAGCGCCGTGGCACGTGCTCAGACGGGAACTGGGGGCTGGGAATGTTCTCCATGCAGGCTGTAATGCAGAGTGCAGAGTGCAAGGACAACATGCAAAGTGCGCATGACGTTTTGACCGGCTCGAGAGGGCCGGTCAAAGCGCAATTTTGCATTTAGGAGTGGGCAAACCACTCCTCCCCTGCCCTGCTCTGAGTGCAGAGCAGCCCCGCCTGCTGCATGCAAAGCAGATGTAAACAATAAAATGTTAATAGCATCACGTTATCATTTTATTTTTCCTTAGATCCACTGCTTAAAACAGTGGGGCAAACCTCCTCCACCTTAGCGGAGGAGCCGCCACTGATTATCACCTCTAGAATCTTGCTTTTATAATACTGTTGTAAAAGATGTTTGCACCAAGCACTTCTTAATGTGCCACCAAAGACATGAAATAGCGCCGGTCACAAATGTTTTGTGATCTGGCACGCTGTGTACGCAAAAAGGTGCATAGATTGTGTCTTGTACTTGGTAGGCTTCAGAAAATGGCTGCATGACAAAATTCAATGAACGTAGGTAGAACAACAGGGATAGGTGCTCTATTCTGTTTGTTGTGCCCAATAGATATAAATGCACATATATATCACACAGTATACGTGCCAACGTGCACAGCTCTAACAGCAATGGCAGTGCAGTGCGAACAATGGCGCACCCCACGTGCCACGCCTCACTGATGTAAAATGCCCTCCATTAACAGGTAGTCCAATGTGTTGACCTGACATGGCAGCTAATCAGCTAAGCGGGAAATTAGAATTAGATTTGATTTCCGCAATACCCACTTTTTCTAATTCTAAAGAATGCTGCCCCTTTAATTACAGTTGTAAACACCAGCCCCCTAATGACAACAGTAATTACAAACTGATATCTGCTGTGAAGCGGTCTTGGGGACAACAGAGTTGCCAGCTCATTACAGCTGGTGGCAAAAAAAAAACGAATTAGCACATTTTGCTGCAAAGTTAATTAATTGAAATGTTCACAGTTTTTTACAACTAATATTTTCACTCGTTTAACACTTCTTAAATTGTGCGACTGCAACCTTGCGCTACCGAATATTGAATCTCTGAGAATAAACTTGTCCTCGATTTTTACAGTAGTGAGATGATTTCATCTCTAAATCCGATAAACAGATGTCTGCCACCGTCTGAAAAGAAACAATGCAGATCTATAAACTTCTAAAACAGCGCACCATACTAAATATATAAGATGAAGTATTAGAGCTTAACTTTATTTTCTGTTCACTCTTTTTTTAAATTAGAAAAAAAAATATGCCATACACTTCGAAACCATGTTCCTTTTATGGTACTGCTAATTTTGACATTATGGGCCTGATTAGGAGTCTGGCAGCCCACGGACCACCAGACTCCCAGTGGCGCGGCAGTGGCAGTCCAGCCACCGCTGCACCGGCGGTTTGACCGCCATTTATAGATTGGGCGGTAGGACCGCCATTGTAATGCCTCAGCTGCCAGGGAACCGCTGTTCCCTGCCAGTGGCACGGTGGTCAGGGCCTGAGTAATATACTGGTGGTGATGCCGCACCGCCAAACACAATATGAGTTTCACGACCGCCAGCAACGTCATGGAGGTCTTTCCTTTATGAAAAGGCTGGAGTTCCTGAAACAAAGGGGGCCCTACGGGGTCCCCTGTTGCCCATTTGCATGGGGATGCATGCAGGGGGGCACAACATGTATCCCCCTGTGTGAATGCATCCCAGTTCCTACATGGCATGGACTTTACAGTCCCGCCAGACACAAGGAAACTCGCAATCCGGCGGCAGCCTGACCATGGGTTTGGCAGTGCAGGAGCGAGCCGTCAGCATGGCAGTCCGCTCCCGCGCAGCAAAACTCGTAATCGGGCCCTTAAACATCTGAGGCACTGGGGCCCAGACTACTAATAGGGAGCACTGGTGCAAGGCCAGCGTAATGAAACACATACATTTGTGTGAATCGGCTATTTTACCCAAAAGTACATAAGTGGCAAAAATTTAGCGCTGCTTGAAACGACATTGAATTCAGTAAAAAAAACTCTATAATGCATACAAATTGTATGTCACTGGGAGGAAACAACTTAAGGTAATGTGAGAAAATGCACCCTTTGCGTGGTCACCCCCATTTTTGATTAATTTTATTGTAGATGTTAAAGACTGCACATACTGGGGCACTGTTGTCCAATGCCCCCGAGTATTTGACATGACCCCTAAAACATGTAAAAAAATTAAAATCATTAAATGGCATATCCAACCCTCTGATAGTGCCACAGTATATGGTGTAAGAACTACAATCATAGCATAGAAAGTTAAATGTCACCTATGAACTGCAGCATTTATTGTGTCATCCACTAATGTGACAAGAAAAACATGCTACATGTCATTGCATTCTGACTGCTGCAGTTTAAATGCAGCCCAACCTGTCAAAATAACCTGTCTGACACAGAAAAAACCCTTCCTTTTATATAGTCCTACACAGGACTTCTAGCCCACAAGTTAGGGTATATGGTATTTAAAAGTAGAAATGTAATGTTGCCATGTCCCTGCAGTGACAAGCTCCCAAAATCTATTTTTTTAGTGGAAGGCTCTGCCAGTCCATGGGCAAATTAGAGTACAAATTAAAACATGAATTTTCCTGTCTCGAGTGTGGGACTAGCTAAAACAAAATACTACAATCACTATTTTTAAGATGTAATAAAACTCCAATCTGATGGTAAAGTTAGATTTTTACTATATATTTAGGAAATGTAACTCTCAGAAAGATACCTTTTCCTGCCTGAAGCTCCTGGAGGCTAATTTACATTGGCCTGACAGCAGCTGCTCAGCCAGTGTTTGACTGTAAAGAGGTGCGAGAACTGCTCCCACAGCACAAACAATGACTTGGCTTTGGGGTGGGTTTTCTTCACCTAGCAGGAAGACCCGTTAGGGTGGACCCAGTAACCTAATTAACTTGTAAAGGGACTGCCATTTCACAAATAAATGTAAGGTAAAACCTAATGAAGGCAAACCTCTGTTCCCCAAGTAGGGCTAGCTTCAAACTTCCCCGAGAACCAGTTATAAGTGATCCCAAAGGAGGTGTGTTAGACCTGATACTCTTATGGTAGTGGTTCCCTAAACTTTTTGCTTTTCCTCATGGGTTTTGCTGATTCTCTTTTTGTGGCCTTAGCACTCTGGGCACTTTCTCACTGTAATGCAGTATGACAGCGTGCGCGCCCTTCCTACGCATGTTAGGAAGTGGTGCTTAAACATGTCTCAAGCCTCACATTCAGTCCTGTGTGTGCACATTTGCAATCATTCTCAGGTTGGACTTTCTAAATCAGTGGACAATGCTGAGGGTGCCTTTCACTAACACTAGAACACCCCTAGTGTGAGCCCTGGGGGTGGAGCAGGTGAAAGGCAGGGCAGGTACACATGTGTGTTCCCTGCCCAGGTAGTGAAGAACCCCCATTTGTGTTTTCACTACCTATGAGGTTTGCTCTCCCCATAGGTTAACATGGGGAATGGCTGAGATTACTTTCAGCTGCAGTGGTGGCTTACACAGTGAAGCAGCCTCATGTGTTATGTTATGTTGGGAACGTTTTTAAGCGTGCGAAAACCAAAGGTGTCTAGGCGCTCATGTTGGTTACTATATTTGGACAAACCCTCTCTTGTGGTATAGGTGGATTTGTTATTAAGAGCTTAGAAATGGCACTTCTAAAAGTGGGATTTCTCTGCGCTAAACTCTTTTGTGAGTCTTTTAGTTTGACTCCAGTTCACTGTGGAGGCTGGGGGAGCACCTCTGTGCATTCTTCAGAGACAGCCATAAACATTGGGCATGCAACTGGAACAACAGACCTCTGCCATTTGAGGACTTGTCTGGATAGATTGGGGAGGGGAGGTTTTGACACTTAGCCTCAGGCAAGCCAGATCATGGCCCCACTAAAGATTCAAATCTGCATTCCAAGGCCTCATGGCAAACAGGACTGAAATTAAGGGAAGACATTTGTGGATCAAAGGAAACCCTCTGAACCACCCCAACATCAATAGCACACTACAGTATAACTACTGGTGCCGTACTTCAGCAAGGCAGAGTGGGGACATGGGACCAGACATCCTGGACTGGACTGCATGATGCACACTGTCAGAGGAATCTATTGTGCATAGGGAGGATACTGCCATTGGAAGGGGCCGTGCACCTGGCCTGAATATTGGCTGTATGGGATCACTACCTGCTGCTGTGTGGAACCTGAAGTGTGCTCTCCAAGTGCTTGTTGGCTTGACCCCTGTTCTTTGTGGAAGACCTCCAGTGAGGGACTTACACCCTCTAAATGTTTCACCTGCAGAGCAATGCACTCTCAAGCACCTACTTAGTCTTCTGGATCCTGACTTCAGCGCGTGGTGAGCGTGGAACTAAGTATTGTGCCTGGATACTTGATTGCCTTGTGTGGAGCCCCCAAACCGCGCCCACATCTAAGGAGTGTAGCCCTTGCATCGTGGGTCCTCAGCTCACCTAAGCGTCTCGGTGGGGGTGAGCTGATTCACCAGTTGCGGGACTCAGCATGGCCCGCTTTGTTGTCTGTTTCACATTTCTCTCATGCGACAAGCCGACTGCTTGCTCATTGCGTGTGTTTTCTGATTCACAGGTTGCGTCCCTCAGAGGTAGGGCACAACCGTAGTAGAGCCTCATTCTACCTTGTGCGGTACTATTGCACTTGCAAGTGTGTGTGGGACCAGATTGTCTGGTGAGACTTAGAACATCAGGCACCATGTGCCTAATTTCCAGGGTGGTACGGCAAACTTAATTTTTGGTTCATAGTGATCAGACGGTTTGGTGTGATTTGTTTTGTATCATTGTGTACCAGAGGTGGTGCCTCATTTCCAGGGAGGTACAGAGAACCCGACTCATGGTTCATTGTGACTGGATTGTTTGGTGCAACTCGGACCAGGCAATCTGCCTCTTTTTTTCATACGTTCCCATTCGTGCCTTTTATAAATGCATGCATCTGTTTGGTCAGCATGTCTAATGACACCCGCCTTTTGTTTTTTTGGATCCTCCCTGAAGTCTGCCCCAGCTACACGTGGTCTTACACTTTTTTTAATTTACATTTATTTAGGTGTGCCTCGGGCTTATGAATGAATGAATGAAAGAATAAAATAAGCATTTATAGAGCGCACAGCTACCCTAAGGCATCCCAGAGCTAATTGCGGACGTGGACCAGCAAAGTGCCCGCTTCACGGACACCGTGCTGGCATTTTCCACACAGTATATTTTATATCAGCATGACTGCCGCTGTGCGTAGTCATGTTTGTGTTTTGTAGGCTATCCTCTCCCTGATCGCTGCTTTGCCATTCATATCGGCGACCCCGCCCCACCTCCTACACGTCGCTCTAGTTCAGCCTACATTCTGATTTTTGAATTGCATGTGAATGTCAGTGGAGAAAAGCGCACAATGAAACAGAAATTTTTCACAGTGTGTGGGCTGCTGCGTTCAGATGCTGGCTCTGGCTTAAGCCGCTACTTTTCAAAAGCCCTCTCACAATGGGACTTGTTAGAGATGGGATTTCTGGTTGGCTAGGGCATGCACCTAAGTCAGGCAGAAATCACCACTATAGTCAGGGCATGAAAGTTACACGCTGAAGATAACCCCTTCTCAACCCCTTTGATAGCTTGGCACGAGCAGTCAGGCCTATCCCAGAGGCAATGTGTAAAGCTTTTGCGCAACACACACACAGCAGCAACACACTAGGCACACCACAAAAAACACTCCACACAAGGCTATATATAAAATAGCCTTTGTATTATCCAAAACACATTTAAATCATAATCACACATATACACTGAGTCAACTGGCACTAGGTAATATTTACAGGGGATTATATACACATGACTGGGCCAATCGAGCCACTGTCAGAACCTTTTAGAAAGCACTATTAGCATATATAAAACACAACCAGTGACTACTGGTAAGAGACTGTACTTGGCAATATCACCTGCAACATAAACACATTATGTCAGCATCACTTTGGACATAAACACATTATGCATAGAACTCATAAGCATAAACCCATTACGCAATAGGCATCATCCTAAAACATCATAGCATGACATCAAGCATCAGCATAAATACATTTTGCAAAATCACATTAGGCTTAAATCAGCAGTGTCCGCAGTAACACTACTACCAGGTGCACACATCACCTTACAAACTGACCCCAGGCCAACTGGCCTTTCACTGGGGCTCAATACGCCCTACATCCAGAAAGTCAGTGCTCGAAATGAGGCCTCTGGAATGGCCCCCAGGCTGCCTCAGCAGTGAAAATACAGTGCACAGATGCGCTGGGGCGTGGGTTGCAACTCACCCCTTCCTCAATAAAAGAAATGGCCCCAAACGTTGCAGCTGCCCGCGCTCTCGCGGTGCAGCTGGGATCAGCACTGGCAATCACTTTGCCCTGAGAGCCTCACTGGGACTCTATCAACAATTGACCCCCAAACATTGCAGCTGCCCGCGCTCTTGCAGGGCAGCTGGGATCAGCACAAAGAAGAACTGGCACCACTGTGCCTTGAGAGCCCCACGTCGGGACTCAGGGAACCAAACTGGCTCCCAATAGGAAATCAGCACTGGCACCTTGGTGCTCCAGGGAGACCCAACGCGGCTCCAGGCACCGACAATGTGTTTTGCAAAAACGGCCTTGGGGCAGGAGGTGACTCAAGGCAGCTGCCCACTACCATCCGGGGCAGCTGCTACTGCGGGGAAAATAGAGCCATACTTCCCCCCACCTCTCCCACAGCCTCTCAACTGGGACATGCACCAGCAATGTGCCTCAGCTGGTCTCGCTCTAGGCCTCTCCGGGTTTCGCCCAGTCCCTCTCCTGAGACACGGGACTTCTCTGTGGAGCCTGCGAGGCTCCGGATGGTCTAGGCTGCGCGCGGTGCTCTCCTCACTAACACAGGAGCCCCGCCTCAATGCTAGCAGCCGTTTCCGGCGTCCCGCTCCTCTTTCACCCGGTCCCTCTCCTGGGATACGGGACTTCAGCGTGGAGCCCGCGAGGCTCTGGGTGGCTGATGGCAGGCCCTACGCACAGTCAGGCGGTGCTTGCCTGACTTCCCGGTCGCTGCTTGCAGCGGCGGCGGCTCACTGTTTCTCAGCGGTGCAATACGGGGGGCACCCGTTTTAAAAAGAAGCTCAAATGCAGGGTGGGCAACTGCTTTTCAAATATGCATGAAAGTGGGGTGGGCTCCTGCTCAGATTGGCAAAACTCAGGGTCCTCAGGCAGGGAGGCAGTCCCTTGTGGCGGTTTCTCCTGGGGCCCAGCAGCAGCAAGCCTCACATCACAAGGAAGCACAAAAGCACAACACTTTCATGAGGTCACAGTCCCAATGTTTATACCAATATTAGCTTTGTCTGCCTTGGCACAGGCCTTGGGGGAACCAGCCTAAACTGGTTCTAGGGGTTTTTGGAGCACTTTGTTGACAAGGCTCCTCTTCCCCTTTATCAGGTGGGGGCTCATCACCAGACACACCACACAGGGGCGGAGCCAACATTCACCTAGGCAGGCACAGACCTATTCAGGGTCAGGGGACTACACCTCCCACTACTCCAAATGCAGATCCCCTATCCAGCCCAGCACACCATTCAAATCATTACCCTATTGCCTGTAAGGTAACTGCACTTTTGACTGCCTGTTTAGTTGTACAATATTGAAATATTTGGTGTTTAGAAGAGTTCCTAGAGCTCTGCACCTGCTGCACCATTGGAATCATGACCCTAGTGTCTGAAAAGGAACTACGCTTGTGACTCCCTATTTAGTTGTTAAATACAGCAACATTTGGTGTTTAGAGGAGTTCTAACAGCTTTTGGCCCAGGTGCCACTACACCTGCAGCACCATTGAAATCATGGCCCTAATGCCTTACTAGATAACTGCACTTGTGACTGACTGTTTAGTAGTAAACTTTAGCAATAATCTACGTTTTGGCCCTGGTGCCACTGCACCTGCTGCACCATTCAAATAAAGCCCCTTTTAGCTACAAGATAACTGCAATTGTGTCTGCCTGTATAGTGGTAAAATATAGCAATATTAGGTGTTTCAAGGAGGTCATAACAAATTTTGGGCCAGATGCCACTGCACCTGCTGCACCAATCAAATCATGACCCTGTTGTCTGCATGGTAACTACACTTGTGGCTGCCTCTTTAGTAGTAAAATATAGCATATCTCTTTTATATCAACTTTATTTTTAACGTGCAATGTTTAGTACAACATTTAGAATTTGATGATAATGACTAAATAGATTAAGTTGAAAAAAATCTATCCAATAATGCCTACAGAGTTCAAAGAAAGGTAGTGAGGCATAAACAGGAAATGCCACAAGCGTTCTAAGGCTAAAACATCTGCTTTTCACAACTAAGTATTAAAAAGCAAGAATTCCAGCATTCTATTAGAAGCTGTCTGCCTTTTCTGTGGGAAGAGATCTTATCTTCACAATGAATCGGGCTTATACAGTGTGAACAGCTTGCATAGAAGTATCATAAATGTGTGCTGCAAGGGGAACTTAATAAAAAAAGTTCCACAGAAAAGCAAATTAACACTGTAATTTGGCATGTAATTTGATGTGCCCATTTAACATGTTGATTTAGAAACGCTCAGTATAAGAGTGCATTTATATGTAAATTCATGAGGCCTATGTGCTATTCTCTTATGTTGGCTGATTTCTGTAGGCCTGAAATGCATTCTCCCCGATGCTCTCGAGTTATAGAGTTAATAGTTGAATTTCATGTGCATGTTAAATTTGTACTGAAAATGGTAGGGCAGATGCACAGCTATTTCTACAAATGTTCCTCAAGTTTGTAGGTGCTACACAAGTGACGTCGAGCGTCCCACGGCGTCTATTATACTGTAACTGAAGTGTGGAACCAGTGATCCACTGTATCCTTATGTGCACACAATCTTTCCTCCTATTGAAAGAGGATCCAATAAACATTTTGTTCGTTTCAGTATTTGTTCTTTTTATTTTTCCATCAATTTTCAAAAGTATACCATATATAACATGTTATGGTCTTTCATAAGTTTCAACATGTGACAAAGTCCATTAAACGGATCCAATGCATTTCGGGCCATTAGTTGTGCCCTTCATCAGGGAAAAGACACTATAAAGTAAAACATAAGTAAACTTGCAGTCAGTGAATCTCTTATGTAACAAGGAAAACAGTTTCATATGTGGTGCTCTTAGAAATGTGACTTGATGATGACAAGTGGAGGTTTTATGGTGTCACCTTAAGAAAACCTATATACCCGTGTATTTTAAAAGAAAGTTATATCTGCCATCGTACAAGTCACTGGCTCTGTAGAATTTCTGTGGGGGAAAAAATATAGGGAGAATATATGTATCGGCAGCCTCCATATAAGTAAGATTTGAAAGCCATATTACTACCGTGGTAGATTAGTTACTAGTACTAAACAGTGTACTATGATGACTAACCTTAAGATGTGGTTTAGATGGTTCGTCAGGGTATCTGCACGAACGCTCTTCACTCACGAACGCTGATTTAGACGTGTCCGCCATTGCCCGCGTTTTAGTCAAATCCAAAGTTCTGATCACGTGATAAGTATAACTGTAACGCTCCCATTCTGGAGAAAAATTCCTACATACTGATGCGGCATGAATTAACTTTACCCTCGTGTTAGAATATTCATGGCCTAATCTTACTCAGTGTGTGTTGAAGTAGGAAAATTTAATTGAAATTTAAAAATGAAAAAGGAAAAAATGTATCATACTGTGGGGGATCGAACCGTGTAGGATGAGCGTGGCTCGCAAGTGTCTTAGTGAGGCATGCTATTATATCATAGCTGGTTATTGACGTTGGTGGAGAGGGCATTAGTAATGAAATGTATGTTAACCCAGTACAATTGACAGTAGTTCATAGATGATTGTAGCAGGGAGGCCGGGAAGGTATCGAACTCTACCTCGATTCTTGACTGGTGGACACATAACTCATGTCCTACCTCTCTTTCATCGTCTCAGGAACCGTGGGAGACAGGCTCTCTCAGCTGGTGGGTACGGGCCGAGACGCAAGGAGAGGCGTGTAACTTTTACGGGGCCGGTTTCGAGTCAGAGACACACCCCCCCTACAGCGTCATCGCTGTACTTACCAATGAGAATGGAGGAAGCGGCTCTGCCCCCAGATGACGCACTACCAATCACCCCGCTAAGAAGCCCGGAAGGAGGAAGTCCGGTGTGCTGCGACACCGAGGAGGAGGAGAGCGGAGAGAGAATCAACGCGGAGAAGAGTGGAGAGCGAGACAACGGAAGCGACGCCGACCGAGGGACCGAGCCAGGAGGCCAACATTATCGCTCTGCGCCCAGCCACGCTCACGGAGGAGTGTGGCTCTCCCAGGTGCGTGACCGGGTGGCTGGGTGGCTTGGGAGGCGGGACGCCTCCGTGTAAAGTTGTACAGACCCCCCCTTCCTCATAGTGTTCCTCGCAACTTTTCCTCCATCACACAACCCCCCCTATCCTTCTTGGCTATCCCTCCTTTCCGCCCAGAGCGTCCTCACCATGCCTAGCACAAAGTGTATATAGCAGCACCGGTGTCCTCACTTCCCCGGTTTCCCGTCTTGGGCACTGCTCATATTGAACGCCTTACTGAGAGTCTCCTTTTCTCCCCGCATGTGGCGCTGGAACACGACGAGAGACGACGACCGCGCCCCCAGAGAACGAGAGCGCCGGCGTGCAAGCCCAGGGTGGTCTAACACCCTAGCTGACACCTTGGATCCGGCAGCTTTAGCCCGAGAAAGACTCACCCAGAGACGTAAAAAGACATTCATAAAAATAAAACCCTCTTTACCACGCTCCCGCCTCAGTGTCCCTCCTTCTGAATCGCCACAATGATAAACGTTAAATTTGTCCCTTTCCCATGTTTCTGTTGCAGGTGGAGAAACCGTCTTTGTTAGTTAGAATAACCCTTTTGTTTTAGGAGTAAGGCTCAGGGGAGGAAAGAATACATTTATACAATAAGCACTGATAACGTGAGACGGTGTTCTTTCTCACTGGAGAAGGCCTGGGAATCAAGGTCATCGAGCCAGGAGCTGGGAGTGTCGAAACTAAAAGGAAAGTCACCTAGGAGGAGTGCCCGGCTGGATGAAGTGATCAGAAGACGAGCAGTGGGCGTGATCAGAGATGTTGGCGTTTGAATTAGGGACAGTGCCCTGGGGTTGAGTCAGGAGAGGAGAGAAGATCGATGAGGCGAGAAGGAGCATCTTAGAACGAGCTCAGTAGCCTTTGGCTACTTGACCCATACAATGTGATTGTACTTCTTAGGAAGTCTTCACACGCTGAAACCTTTTCCTGACTTGCCTGGGGAATGCTAAGTAGGGATGTCACGTTAGTGGTAGTGAAGGGACAGACTAATGCTTTTTACCTACGAACCTCCAAGGAAGACTAATCTAGACATGGGGGCACTTATTGCCTGAGAACTGGTTCTGAAATTAGTCATTCTTTTTATGCTCCAGAAGTTCAACTTCGCTCATAGGTTTGGTTTTGTATTAGTTCCAATGTATTTCTATAACCTCATCCTGAGGTGTTTGTATGTCCAGTTATTTTTGGCTTTGTAATAAACCCCCTAAATTTAGAACCTGGAGTCTGTGATTTCTCAGAGTCATAAAGCATTGGGGTTTTGATTTGATATGATAAGTTGTTCCTTCCCTCCACACTTCCAGGCAGACACCAAAGGTCCATTGGTCGAGGGTTCTACAGTAAATGATCTAAGAGAACCCAGTCCCTTCAGTAGCATGGAAACTGCTTACACAGGATTTAGCATGCATAACGCCTGCGCTCATCTTGAGGGGTGCTTACCAGAGATCGCTTAAGGCAGTTCTCTAGCAAACGTATGCAGAAACATTGCAAGATCACCTAAATCCCTGACCAGTTTTGTTATCGAGTGCACATAATACCCTGGATTTGAGAAGGGTGTACGAGGGCCAAATGCCATGGAGTGTTTTAAGGCGATGTTTTGTCAACTGCCTGTCACTTTCAACTTATGTGATCACAGCTAGTTCCAACTTTATTTGCCACCCTTATTAAATTGCAAAGGTAGACATAATGCTCTGGCAGTGCGCCCTGTGCTGCGGACGTTGTTAATTGGGGTCTCTGGATCAACAATCGAAATAACGTGAAGTCCGGCAAACTTTGCTTCTATAGAGTAGAGTGCAATGCTCTTTCCTTTCTGCAGACAAGGTGGTTTTTAAATCCCAAAACAAAGTAAAATAATGTAACATAACCAGGGACATCAAGGCATGATAAGATGTGCAGCTGTTTTGGAAAAGTGTGCTTGGTCAGCTGAACAAGGAGGTCTACATACTGAACAAGAGAAGTGATACCTACTTATACTTACCTCTGCCCCCTGCCTCTCCTCTCCACTCTCAGGTTGTCCCATTATCTAATATGTACTGCTCTCGGATCCAGTGCAATGTGGCCAGAGTTCATCACCTGCGCCTTCCCCACACTGCCCTGAAAAGAAGGTTATGACCACTTTCCTCACATGCTGATGCAAGTACACCACTTAACCACTAGAACATCAACAGTATTTGGCTCCTGCTACAAACCACGGCAAGCATTTCAGATGATAGCACCAACCAAGAAAGCTTTTTACATGACCTTTGCAGCCAAAAATATAGGAGAGGAAAGAAAGTTATGGTTTCTCTGTTCCCTCTGAGGCTGTATTGGGACGGCAAATTAAAAATCTTTTGGAAAAGAATGAGACACAATGTTTTAAAATAAGGGCCTCGGGGTTAATGATAAGTTCTCATAGTCTAAGCTAGAATGATTCAAGGAATACTTCTATTGTATTCTGAAGACCATTAGAAGATTGTGACTCTGCAACTCCTAAGGCAAAAAAGGTTGCTCACAGGTGACAATGACCCCTGTCTCCTAATATTGCTCGACACCTCAGCTTTCATCGACATTGTCGAACATCCCACTGTCAACCACATCCTGGAGTCTTGAATAGCATTCACTGGCAATGTCTTTCACTGGTTCTCCCCCCCCCCCCCACCTTTCCAACCAACATCACTTCATTCACATGGTCACCTCCAGGTCCCAAAATATCCATATCACATGCACCTACCTGAAACTCAACCACACTAAAATATCATTTCTATTATTTTCTAAGAACAACAAATACGATATAGTACAAACCTGGCTCAATTTCATGAAACTTGAAGACTTTGAGCCCCAACTTTCACTGAGTTGTCTCTTGGATCTATAGCGGGCACTAATCTCGCTCGCAAGGAACAATGACGGCCTACAACCAGCTCTATCGTCTAAAGGAAATGAAACTGTTTCTTTCAGAAAGCGACTTCAGAGCTGCTCTTCGAGGCATCGTACTCTTGCATCTGGATAGTGGTAACCCCCTGCTCCGCGGCCTCCCAGAGCCTATATCGGCCTATGCCACACCGCCATCCCTACAGGCTGCATCATGTCTCATCCAGGGCCTGAAGAAATATAATCACATCACCCCCCAACCTGATGGAACGCCATCCGCACTCAATGCAGCTGGTACTATCATCAACATGGGCTGCAGCTTTTACAAAGCCACTGCGACCAGCACTCCCTGCAGACTAGTTCATCGTCTCTGGTAGCACGTGGCACACCAGCAGGACACTATCAGACAGGAGACTAAGAATGTGTAAAAAAGAAAAAAACAAGGCAGCAGGCATTAGCCCCTTCGTGCAGGGCTGTTTACCCCGCTGTGCTGGGGAGCGGAGGGCACGTACAGCGCCCCGGTGCTCATGACGAGGTCAGCTCGTCATGAGCTACGGCGCTCCGGACATGTCCCAAAGATGGTCCCAAATGATTAAGGACCTAAACGTCGTCGACCCTACAGCGCAACTACAGTCGCACCTTCCATTGTGGCTCTATTGAAATTGTGAATTGTGCTGCAAAGTCACTATAACTATGTCACATACTGAGCCACTCACTGTATAATATTTTCACCTCGTTCACATTGCGCCGTTGACGGTGTCCACCCTGCCACTTGTGTTGTCACAGACCACCTGTATATATTTGAGCACCAAGTCTATTTCCGGTTGTCATATGAATTTTTTCAATTTTGTGCTGCCCTAATTGTTTGAATATGACCTTGCCCTCTCTTAAATACCAAAATACAAGAATAAGTGCAATATTTATGTTATTTAAATAAGTGTCTCCTTTCATGTTCGTGTAATGCTCCGTGCATACAAGAATAATTGTCTTACGAATATTACCTGCTGGGATATTGTATTTTTTTACACCCATGGAACGCTCAGCACAGCAGGGGAATCAGCCCATCGTCCACGAAACGGGCACGGTCATGACGAGCTCAGCTCACGGTCATGACGAGCTCAGCTCGTCATGAGCACCGGAGCTGACCTCGTCATGAGCACCCAAGTTAAGCATCTATACAACATGCAAGGAACTGTATCACCATTCCTGTCCTGTACCCATCTGGACAGCTCAAATTTAGTAGAAAGTTGAAGGCACGTACCTTCAAAGAACACTAAATTACAATGCAGTAACAGCACATCACTGTTCAAGGGCAGAAGGGATCCACAATTCACTGCGGCTGCGGCGGCTGCTTAGCATTGGGCCCACATCGCTGCTGTAAGTAGAGGAATGATTAAGCATCCCTCCCGGATGCTGTGTCAGCACCGGCAGAAGATTAAAGCGATAATGCCGCTCTTTTCTGTTCAGCTTTCAAATCTGTCCTGCTGCAGGCTGCGCGCTTGATGCACACATCTGAGCATATGACAACCTAACGAAAAGTCTGCTTCCCTCCCCAAAAAAATGTTACTTGCTGCTTGCGGAACGAATAGGATTGTATTTGTATCCTCCTCCGGCGGATGGCTTGGCATCCACCCAGCGCTCCCCTAATCTTTCCTGCTAGTGCGAACTATGTAATTGGTTCTGAGTGCTGGTTCTGCAAAACAAGGTCACCCGCGCCACTCACAGCCTCGCTTTCATCTCACTCCCTTCATAATATCTCTCTCTAATCACTCGCAAGCCTTTCATAACCACTCTGGCTTCGTGTGACTTACTAATGTGTCGGGCAGGGCCACACATCTTGTCATCACAAGCAAAGGCACGCGGGTGTGTGCCTTCTTTAAGAGGAAGTGCGAGCTCGGTGCAGGGCTCGAACCAGCGTCGCGTGGTGCCCTGGATTGCTCGACTCGCGCCAGCGTCGCGTGCCCTGGGTGGTTCAGTTTATAGAGGCTGTAGAAAGTTAGAAACCATGAATAATAAATAGCAACAACACTGCATCATTACGAGATTACTTTTCTTGAAAGGCTCCGTGCATTTTTACAGTGCCTATTTTGAGCTGTTGGTTATTTGTGTGGACCGGCACTTACTGTCCCGCATCAGACACTTTCCAAGCGCAGAGAGGGAAAAAACACAGGAAGAAAGTAGGAACCCGCATGGGTGACATAAAGGGGCAAGAGCTGGATTTAGCTTGGTATTCCGCGCGCCGACGTTTAATTGCACCGGCCGCGGTCTTCTCAGCAGAGGTACAGGCACCGGCAGGCACTCTTTCTTTTTCAAACTAAGCACTTCATGGCGAGACTAGTGTTTGACACCTGGTTGTAGTGGAATGTGTGTGTGTTGTTGAGGGTATGTCTGCCTGCATGCCTTCATCATGAAGCTAGTTCGGCATGTATTTATAAACTCACTGCCACAGGCTGGGCAAGCAACAGAGACTTTCGGTAACTGTTTACTGTTTATTGCCAGACATTTTCTCTGGCGTCTTTCTTTTGTAGAACATTACTAAATTGGCACAGAAAAATAAATAATAATAATGGCAAAGGCATAGGCAGGATAAGAAGTGGATAGATAACCATGGTAAAAATTAATCCACGTACTGCTTACATATATCAATACGTCAACATTGCTAAGGGTGTTTATAAGTAAATGTTCTGATCACAAACACGTCTTCCCATGGATGGGGAGGGACGGAAGATGGAACAAAAGCCATCGCCGCTTCCTGTTCCTGCAGTCCAATGATACAAAGATGACAAGCAGAAAGCATCTTTGTCGATGAAGAGGACCAATGCCAGAGAAAGTAAAAGCTCCAAGCCAAGAAGTGAGAGCATCCCTGTCGGACAGGACCAGGGCAGGGCAGGATGCCAAGTGGGACCCCTGAAGAGTTTTTTTTGATGGAACAGCACCCCCCCCCCCCCCCCCCCCGGCCCACGAGAGGGAAGTGGAATACTTCCCTCCCATCTCACATACCTCAGATGGCAAGTCAGAAGGATGCACAAATCTACACACCCCCTTATCCATAGAGCAAAGGAGTGAAGGACAGGAGGAGAGGGCCGCAGGATTACTAACTCCAGAGCAGCACTCTGAGGGAGGAAACAGTACCAGATTAACCCCTTCGACGCTCATGACAAGCTGGGCTCGTCATGAGGTAGCCTCCTCGCACGCTCATGACGAGCCCAGCTCGTCATGTAAAGTGCGAATCCGCAAAATCCAGCGTACGGGGGGAAATCATGCCGCACGCATGCGGTTAAAGGGACGAGGATCTAACCTCAAGCCCTTAGCCACACAGCAGCTGCACAAGAGAACACATCTAATATCACCACAACCAACCAGAAGACCCATATACCGGCAACTACAGCAGCCATCCAAACGAGCTGTGGCGACCTTCCATCGCCAAGGTCAAGGGACTGGCAGCAACTGCAGATCCAGAACAGGGATCAGCAGGGTTGAGCGGGCGGTCACAAGCAGAAACCAAAAACTCACCTCCTCTGGGGCCAGTGAAGCGCATCAAGCCATGGTATCACTCGACTCGTCAATAGCTTCAAAGAGCGACAAGAAGACCAGGCTCTCAAATGACACCCAGACAATTATGAGTAATATCTTGACACAGAGCAGGCTCCCTTCTAAGCTCGTCCTTTTCAGAAAGAAGCTGAAAACGTTATCTTCTGAAGGAACACTTCGTTTGCCACAGAACAGGATCAGTCGCTTGCTTGTAAGACGTTTCATCCCTTATTTTACAATTCGTCAAGTGTTGATGCTAAAGTCCATCAGTGCTTGCTTCCCAAACCTCCTGAAATACTGTATTCTCGAATGTCTCTCACCAACACGCGGTCAAGTGTTAACTTGACTGCATCAACACTTGACGATCTCTAAGGACTGAATATTACTAATACTTTGAACCCACTACCCCCTGGAGGCCGACGAGCATATCCAGAGGGGTACACAGCTAAAGTTTGAACAGCTGGTTGATTGATGATCCTTGAATAAAGAACTCCTTCCGGGGCTAGGAGAATTTAAAAGATTTAATGAATTCCCAACCACCAAGGGCTGTCGCACTTCCTTCTTTTGTCCTGAAGAAGACCCTACTTGATGTATCTACAAATACATATATATACAGGGTCGAAACGTCCACATACGGCCATCTCATGTCCTGGCTCACTATAGCAATTCATTTAGGAAATAGGACGAGCTAAAGTGAAAGACCTGAAAATGACGTAGAATTCATGTTATTGTCTTGTTTATTGTTTGAATTTGAACAGTCACCCATTTGCACTATGTCACCACAGTCACTCATTGAATTGTCTATATATCTGTTATTTTGTTTTCTTTGTAAGACAGCCCATTTGTATTATTTTTTTGTATAAAATTGTTTACACAATTGGCGAGAAAAATAGAAAAACTGAACAAATAATGTAATAAATATATATTTTTGATAAAAACGTACTGAGGTGTGGTACATTTATAAAGGTCTAGTACAAAATCATTATTGATTGTGAAAGAAATAATCAGGTTCTAAACCAGTACCCCGTGGTACTTACCCAACTGAGCCACTTGTAGCTTTATAAATATTAACCCAGGTTCCGAGGGATACGGGGTGATCCCATTGATCTTAATGGCTGTGGGACTGTGTGACAAGAAAAATAAGTGCCTGTGGACCCCATGGGCCCCACAAATGAGTGCCGGTAAGCCCCACCAGCAACCACTGGCTCAAATTAAGCACTGTCAGTGAGGGACAGGAGTGCAGACAACACACAAGAACTTTACATTACACTTTCAAGGAAGGAAATCCATTTTGCCCTCCTAAAAGGATAAGATAGTTCACAGTATCAAAAGCTATAGAGAGCCAACAGGAATCCTGCCCCTTGTCTTCATATCTAAATGTCTCAACCAATAACCCAATCATGGTCTGGGGAGGTGTGGAATCTGGCCTATTGAAGAATTGTCATTTTTAACATATTTTTATGCTGATTGTTTTCTCAATAATTAGCCAGAGGTGGTGTTTTTCTGAGGGCACCCTAAACTACTGGTGCAGCCCAAGAATGAAGAAAGGCAAGACTAACACCACGAGGCAGAGCGTGTGACACGGTACTCTAACAGATTCTCAGGTCTGCTGCTCCTCAAAAGACTCACCTCAAAGGCACTAAGGCTTCAATCTTCCAGAGACAGTCAGATATAAATACCGTGTTATTTGAACTTGCATGGAAGTCAACCAGAAGGAGCCTATCGTCTATGCTCTTTGATACAGTTACTCCACGGGTCACAGCCTGCCTGCAGAACTCAAAAAAGGTCCTATTTAGTTCAGGATGATGCCAATATAATCATTTGGTCTTCAACTACTTCATGATAGTACCATGGTTTCGGTGTGTCAAATGTCAGTGACATATTTAGCAAAATTACTGAAAAATTTTGAACACCAGCCAACAGATGCCTCTGTACCTACAGGTGAGACATTTAAGAACCCTGAGTGGATCTGAATATTATTTGACAGTCTGTCAGCAGGAAACAAGCCTACACGTTCAATTGTTATCTTCCAGGGAGGGAGCTTCGTTCTGCAACTTCTGCAAATCGTGTAGTCCCCAGGGCCAAAATGGCATCTTGGAGGGGGAGAGGTTTCGTTGAAGGCACAGCCAGATTGCGGAATTCACTCTCAATTGGACTGAGGACAGAAAGCAACCTCCTGGCTTTCCGTAAAACCTTAATAACTCTGCTGTTTAACGATTAGCTGCCCTGCCTCCTTGCATTCCCCACGCTGGGTCACACATCAAGATGAGCTGCTGCTCCTAGACACCCCCGGGGATTAGCGTGCGTTATAAATCCAAATTTCATTTTATTCCATTAATTTCATTTTAGGTGATTTTACAACTACTCTGTCAATCTCAATTCATCCTGCATTGCGTCAGTGGGAATATTTAGAAAGCAGTGAAATTCCCTTTTACTGTACTTAAGGTATGCCTTAGTTGACACATTCTCTGCTAATAGATCACAAGAGTTCTTACTATCAATTCTTCCTACAACAGCATCCATAATTTACCATAATTAAGCATAGAATACAATGAATTGCATTGATTTGAGGTAAATTGCACCCCCAAATTAATATGCCCTATTTTTAACACTTTTCACCAATAAAAATTATAGTTTTGCTTTTACAATGTCACATAAAAACATTTGATATCTGTAGAACACTCATGTCCAAGCAGTTACAATTCAGGTTATATTTTAAGTAACTCTACGTTATCTTTTCTCAATGTGCTATACGCTGTTCCAGCACAATATAACAAAGCACACGTGATCCTGATTTGATCAAATTCAATTGCTGAGCTAACTACCTTCCCCCTGCGTTCTTCACTCAAGCACATAAGTACATCCTTCCCCATAGCTGCTATTGTGGTCTTATTCTTCAGAAATATGCCATGTGTAAGCCACTGTCCAAGAGTAATTCCTATATATCCAACATCTTTCACCCCTTTAAGTGGAATATCACAAATAGTCTACACAAATATCTAGCTCTGTCACCAAAGATTTGTTTTAAACTTAACACTTGGCACATCACAGTAGCTTATCGGTGCTCCTCACCCCTCCTGGAAATAAATGGGCGTAAGTACTATGATAATAGTGCTATCAAAATATGAAAGTAAATTACTTCAGTGTTGCCTCAACCTGAGGGGTAATATGCTGCCACTCACCAGTTATAAAAAAAGGTAAAAAATATAAAGTTTGCTTAGGAGTATGGCAACATATACCACCTTTTAACACACTCTTGTGTCTGACTTTAGCCAGCAGCATATTATCATCTCCAAAATGAAGTAACGCCCCTTAGGTCCAACTCCATGTTATGTAGCCCCTGACTCCATCTTAGATAATGGAGTTCACCATCTTCTCAATCTTAGACAATGGAAGTCGCGGTCTCCCCTGATGTATGCAAGAACTATGAAAGCGTCAAGTCATTTGACTAATGACATAGATATAACACCTGTTGCGACTTTCGTTTGGGTCAAATGTCTACTTTTCACCATGTCAATGTTAGATAAGAACAAATACAGACATATAGTCGAAACAGTGTACTATGAATTGATGTCCTTGTCCCCGATATGTTAATAAGGAAAAATCTGGGATGCACACTTTAATGCACATAGTCTATACCAGACATTCCTAAACTTATGACAGAAATTCCAAGTTATGATAAGACTTAGTATATAAGGACTGCCACTTGACCACTTGTCAGGAGAGGTCCTTTGACCAAATTGTTACAGAAGATTCTGCCAGAGACGGTCTCACCTAATATCAGCACACTTAGCCGATGCTACATCTCTCCTGAAGCCAATAAAGCTGAATCCCGGAGGAAGACCGCAGCGTGTTTGCCCTTTGTTGTGAATACAGTTTTAACGCCTCTGCTGATAAAGACAGCCTTTGTTCTCAACAAGGTATGAAGTGCGTCACTTCACCCTAAGAAACTCTAGACTGTAAGTTGCTCTGCTTTCCATGCTCTCTTAGTGAAGCATATATAATTAGACTAAGGGTGTTAGGTTCTAGATGACATTTTAATCATGTTAGAAATGTTCATTTTATTCTCATTATTTATGACCGGTCTTCTTGCTGTTTTTATAATATTCTGCGTAGTAGTTTGAGATGCACCGAGAAACAGATTGTTTCTGCACAAATAAATACCTTTACTTTAAAATGTTCATTCTTCTTAGTGCAGTATGTGTGTGTGTGTGGGTGTATATATAACAAAATAGGTTTGTCACTGTTACCGCTGTGCCTCTGACTCCTTCATAGGGATTGTTAGTAACTCAAAAGCAATATCTCTATTTTCAATTACATATTGAGTAGTGTTTTGTGTGGCTCAAGTAACCTGTCTTTCACATTTACTGTTGCTGGATTGAACCAAGTTCATCTGTGCCACATATAGATGGGAAAGCACACCTTGTAGAACTAATACAGAGTCGTAGTTTATGCAACAAAAACTAATGTTTATCCACGAGTCAATATAGATCTAAACAGTCTTGAAGAATACACCAGTTCCTCAAGTAAACCAATAACATTTCTCAATCCACCCTAATGTAGGCAGTAGAAAAGTCAACAGATGCAATAACCACATACATAGTTAAGAAGCTGTTCAAGTCAAAACGTTTTCAGGCTCCTTTTATTGAGAAAATTTGAATATATACTTAAGCCTTAAGGGAAGGAGGTGATGGCGAGATTCTGATTAAAATGCTTTTCAGTTTCATCGGTAGAAACACAGCTGGAGAACATTAATTAAATTATGAAGAGGTTCAAAATTAAAGACTAAAAATACATGGATATGCTAGATTTCTCTCTATTTAATTAATTTTAATTGCACTCCATTTATAAATTCACTCTCATTTAAATGTATTAATGGAAAGAGGTAAGGTAAGGTGAACTTCCATTGTTTTAATTTTTTTAAAGTGAAGAAAAAATATGTACCTTGGAGAGGAAAACAAACTCAAATTCACACAGGTACAACTTCAATCAGACGCATAGACCCCAGCGAATGGGGAGTGCACATATACTGGAATCATTCAACTAAAATAGCACCAGGCCCAAGAATGTGGCGTCAGAGGCTTTTTTCATATATTTGCAAAAACCAGACCTATAATTTAAACATCAAAGCTCTCATTTAAAAACCGTAGTTATCTTACAATTCTAGAAAAGCACAATAAATCTAATGTGCATTAAAAACAGTTCATACTGAACACAGTAAATCCAATGTACACTTAAAGCCAACTCATTATTTTTGTTGCGACGAACATATAAACCATAAAAGCAAATTCTCATATAATAAAAAACATTTTACACAGAAATATACTTTAGAAAAAAATATATAAAATCTTAACAGGGAGAGCCTATTGCACAGCCAAAGAGGTACTGTTACAAAACCTGATCCAACTTTTTATGTAGAGTTCATATCTTTATTGCTGTCCATCATTATTTTTGCAATATTCTTTATCGTGGTTGGATGCAGTGATTTAACAGCGTCAATAGATGTAGTTTAACCAGGGAATAGCACCCTATTTGTCCAAGCTAACACAATCCAAAATGATGTCTCTTTGAAGTTGTGCTTGAGGATTAGCCTGCACACTAACCCACAGTAATAGTGGACCCTATCTACTATGTATCTCTGGTTTATCTCCACATGCATTACATAACTGGACACTGTCGGTGGAAGGTGTAAAGGCCTCCAACAGCCTTCCTCTAACTGGAGGGTGGAGCTCTTACGGCAATCCGAAACCCCCACCCATATGTGGCAACTGGAACACATTGTGCATTGTACACTTTCATTAGAGGCCAAATGGTTCTCCTTCCCCTTGTACTTGGAAGGTTAAAGATTGTTCCAGCTGACCTATTAAACAAGAGACACGAATAGGTCATCTGGAGCTGTTAAGACTCTGAGGTGTTGAGAATAACTCCCAGGTAACTAACATATTGTACACTGTGCAATGTATGATCCTTAATGACAAATTTGTGGGTGGCGATCCTACCTGGGCCACAGGCCATGACCTGAGATTTGCCGTAGTTGGTGACTAAATAATAAATATTCACAAAATGGACAAAACGGTCCACCAAATCCCGCAAGGCATTGGGTGTCTAGGCCAACACAAAACCTTCGTCTGCATAGAGCAATGCTGGTACCTAGGTACCTACAACTCTAGGCATGTCTACCGAGGTTAAGGTCAGATGTGGACAGAGGCCATTTATATGTAGTATAAAAAGTAAAGGGGCCAAAATAGGGAAACAGCCATAACAACGCATACCTTACATTGCATGCCATTACAACGTGGTAGTTACAACTACCACGTTGTTACAAAGCGAACCATTACACTGCAAGTTGTTTCAACAATTTGCTGTAGGGGGCGCACTGGTGTTGGATTTAGAATCCAACACCTTCCCTGCTGTTGCACAAACTGGAGTACGAATAGTAAATTATACTATTCCTAAATCCAGCAAGCCCGCTACAGCAAGTCGGTGAAATGACTTGCGATGTAATAGTTTGTGTTGTAACGGGTCGTTGTAACGACCGTGTTCTTAAGGCATGTGATTTAACGCATGTGAAGTAAAAGTATATATTCGCCAAAATACAGACATGGCGCACTCACAAGTGGCGGCTGACACAAATGAAGACTCCACAGCGTTTGGCCTGTGCAAAGGCCAAAAAGAAATGGTGGAGGCCCCAGACAGGTATCATTTATTTATTTTTAACTGGAGAAAGGTGGAAAAGTCTGCTACTGCTACAATGGCTAAACTAGAAGCAATGAACTCTATAGTAAAATGACTGGAGAGGGCTGTATAGAAGGTGGAGACTAAGGTGAAAAACCAAGAGGATAGGGCCAATAAAGTGGAGGCGAGGATGAAGGGATGTGAGGAATTCTGGGGGAGGCAGCATGCACACTGTGTGTGCTAGACCCTAACATGGAAGCCATAAACAACGAGAGCAGAGCAGACTATATCTGAGTGCTGGGTTTTGAGAGTCTAAAATCAGTCAACTGACCTTTAATGAGAGGAGGTGTCCTCTGGACTGGTGCTTGGAAGTGCCAATTTAGGAGCATCTTTGATGCTCCTCACTGACCCGGTTTTGTAGAGACTGAAATATGGAAAAGTTCTTTAAACACCACAGTGTTTCTATTTAGGAGGCTATGTGTTGTATCTCTTTCTGCTCTCACTGCATCCCAAAGTCCCCTTTTCCTGCCCTTTGTTTTACCATTTTCCACTTCCTCGCCTGACTCTCCTATCGCTTTCCCTAATCTTATCATGGTGGTGAATTGCTTAGGGGGTTTGATCACTGAAGTTTTGTGAATGGTTTATTTGAAGACTTTGATACTGTTTCTATTTGTGTTCTAACACTACAATACAATATTAAATCTTAGATACATAATTAAAATTTAAACAGGCACCCATCCCCTCTAGTCTTAATTCGAGGAGTAGAAAATTTGCTAACTCGAGAGTTGTAGGAAGACAGCTTGAAACTGTGCATTCAGGTAATTTTCCTCAACATTAAGTTGTTACATAACGTACTGCTGGAAAATATTTTGCCTTTATTCCCATTACTAAGAGTTGTATTATTGGTAAAGAAAATTCTATGTGTGAACACTATAAGGCAAATGTTAAGGTAGATACTTTTATCTTTAGCAAATGCAAATTGACAAGTAAGGCTTTACAGCAAGACCTTTTCTCAGGTCACAAAATAACCACACTCAAAGGATACCTATTCTCTTAATCATATACACAGCTGAAAGCAGCCTGGTGTAAGTAATAAACTATTAATGCGTTTGTCAAAATTCCTCAGAAACAGATATGCCCACCGCTGCATAGAAATAAAAGAATGATGTATTTCTCTTTATCTATCACCTGACAATTATGTGGGAAAACCAGGAGAGGGGTTGGGAGCCCACCTGTTGTGAGTACCCAAATCCAGCCCTGCATTTGTGCCCGATATCGCCACGGCCATACCCAACGGCTACAATATAGCACAACGAAACAGCATCAACAAACACGGAGGTGGGATCGCCATCATCCACAAAGAAACCATCTACTGCACCACTGCCACAGAAGACAACACCCTGATCATGGAACACTTTAACTTCCAACTCAAAATGGATGGCAAAGACACCCTCAGAAGCACCCTCGTCCTCAGACCGCTAGGACTAAGCCCCAGCTTCTGCAACGCCATCCCGTATTTCTTTGTACCACAAGCCATCAACACCGAATGCTACATCTTCCTCGGAGACCTCCATTTTCACCTCGGCGACCCCAACGCCAACACAGCCAACCTTCTCGAAAGCATGAAGAACATCAGCCTCACTGAACTAGTCACCAACCCCACACAAAATGCTGGACACACACACAACTCCATTTTTACGGCCAGTGATGGAGTCTAGTACAGCCATGTCACCAAGCTCACCTGGTTGGACCACTCTATCATCCACTTCACCGTCACAGCAGCTCCCAGCACCACTACCAAGCCATCCAGAACCTCACACTGCAGATGGAAAAAGGGACCTGTACCCCAATCAACTGATGCCCTCAACACTTCCCACCCTGACACCACAATCAACCTTGAACAGACTTTCAAGAACTTCACTGCCTGGATCACCGACTGCGCCAACAGAGTCGCTCCCATCAAACCCAACAAGCTCAAAAGATCCAACAAACATGCCACCTGATACACACTGGAACTGAGAAGCACTAAAAGCGCACTAGCAAGGACCCCACAGACCACAACACCTTCAAGACATCGCTCAATCACTACCACCAGCTCCTGAAAAAGATGGGAAAAAAACGCCTTAGCTGACAGCATCGTAGCCAGCGCCAACCACCCCAAATAACTCTTCAGTACTGCACTATCAAGGAATTTTCCAACCCCATAGCAACAGGAAACATCATCAACCTGTCTCAAGACCTCTACAATGCCCTAGCAGATTTTTTCCACCATCTACAAACTCTTCGAACCCCAACCTGCTGTCTCCAACATTTTCATCCTCCTTGCTCCCACAGACGCAAACTCTGACCACTGGATCACTGCTTGGGACCAGCTCACCACGCAGAGCACCACAGCCATCACACACTCCATCGATTCAGGAGCATCCATGGACCCCTGTCCACACCAAATGTTCAACCTTGGAAACCGGACCATTAGCAACAAACTCACCTCCATCTTTAACACATCTATCATCTCGGCCACCTTCCCAGAAGAATGGAAACACGCTGAAGTAGAAACCATCCGCTGACCCCAACGAAATAAAGAACTACTCACTCATCTCTCGACTCCCTTTATCTGGGAAAGTCCTCGAAAAGGCTTCAACCACCAACTCACAGAATACCTGAAGAGAAATGATCTTCTGGACCCTTCCCAATCTAGATTCCATACAAACCACAGCACTGAAACCGTCTTGATCGCAGCTGCCGACGAAATCAGAACCCTCCTAGACCGGGGAGAAACAGCTGCCCTGAGCCTACTCGACCTCTCAGCTGCCTTCAACACTGTGCCCCACCACACACTGATCAAGAGGCTTCCTCAGATCAGAATTCAATGGGATGCCCTCAAATGGATCACATCCTTTCACACCAGAAGAACCCATAGTATCCACCTACAACCTTTTACCTCAGAACCCAAGGAACTCATCTGCGGAGTCCCTCAAGTTCATCCCTCAGCCCTACTCTGTTTAATGCCTACATGACCCCCCCGGCCAACATTGTTATAACCCACTGACTGAACATCATATCCTATGTAGATAACACACAGCTCATCCTCTCTCTATCAGAAGAACCATCCACCACAAGGGCCAACTTCCACCGGCACATAACAACCGTCGCCAACTGGATGCATAACAACTGCCTCAAACTCAACACAGACAAAACAGAAGTACTGATTTTTGGGGACAACACCTCTCCGTGGAATGACTCCTGATGGCCGACTGAGCTAGGCCCCACACCCATTCCCACAGACCACATCCGAAACCCTGGCATAAAAAAACAGATCAAGGCTGCCTCCTCCACCTGCTTCCTCACGCTATGCATGCTCCGGAAGATCTTCAAATGGCTCCCAGTCAGCACCAGACGTACCGTCACTCAAGTCCTTGTCAATAAGATGCTTGGACTATGGCATCGCACTCTACGCAGGAATCGGTATCCACCTCCTGATGAGACTGCAAAACATACAGAACTTGGCAGCCAGACTCATCCACGACCTCCCCAGAGCCAGACAGACCCACATCACCCCACACCTCAAGAAACTCCACTGGCTCACTATACACAAGAGTTGGTAATTCAAGATGCTGACCCAGACCTACAAATCCCTACACAATCAAGGACTAGCATTCCTCAACCACTGCTTGAGCTCCTACCAACCCTCCATGCACCTGCGCTCTGCCTCCCTCTCTCAGAGCCCCCACATCCACTGAACCAACAGCAGATCCTTCTCCTACCTTGCCACAAAGTCCCTTCCCTTCCCCTACACCTTCGGACCGTAACCTCTCGTCAGGAGTTCAGAAAGAGACTCAAGACCCTGTTGTTCGACTGACTCTACCCAAGCAGACTGGCTCCCAGCGCCTGGATACCCTCGTGGGTGAATAGCATTGCTCTATAAATCCTGTTTGATTTGATTTGAGTACATGTTTTGATTATGAAAAATTTGTGAGCTTCTACAAAAAAGTTATTGCTCTCCACACAGCTATGATCATTTTGTTTATTTATCTGACTGCCTGAGGTTGAACTTTCAAGGGCACACATAGGCAATGTTTTTTTTGGGAGGGGGGAGCTTTATATAGAGCGAACTCGACCCGAAGGTATCAGAGAGCTTTACATGAGCACCAGTTGCATTAAAGATGGACACATTTATTTTTCACGGGTAGATTAAGCGATTTGCCCCGAAACACAGGATGTTCAGCGTTTCTGCCGAGACTAGAACCCGGTTCCCCATTCAGAGGTCGACGCTCTAACCGTTAGGCCACATCCTCTTGTCTTACATAACTAGATGATTTCTGCTGTTTTTCTCTGGTTTCAGCACAGGTGGAGGAGGGCAGTCATTAACCGACATGGAATTTTTAAGTCTGGCTAGACAGTCCAACTGTCACCTGTCCTGTTAAGTTACACCACTATTATTCTACATATCCATCGCCATGTTATATATTTATAATGCTTCACCTTACTATACAACATTTAAAGCAGGGCCTATTGGCATTGCCAATGCTTGTTTTTCCTATGTTTGTGCTCGCAGCAGTCAGTTATTTTCACCCTATACGGGGACCAAAGAAACATGATTGTTTTTTGCATCGTATGGAAAAACAGAAGACGAAATGAAACACGATTTAACAAAATTAATGTTCTGTGCAAAAGTTCAACAAAGAGAACAGGCTAAAGCTAAGGCAACAGGTGAAAATAGCTCTTATGGCTTGAAAACCTGGAAACTGCTGGTGGAACCTTTCAAATGGATCTATTACTCAGCAGCGGATGACTTTTATGGGATAACTATCTCACATGCCAGTGCCCAATTAGAGGAGACAACACCTGCTTCCCCATCATCTGGTAATTCGAATGAGAGATGCAGCCAGAGGTTTGTTTTTGAGCTGCCTGTTGGCAAGGACGAGAGGCAGGAGGCTTTTAATCAGCAGAAAAACAAACCCTCCTGTTGATCTCATTTACTGATTCCGCCTCCAACAGTTACACTGTAAAACACAAGAAGTGTGAAATGGAATTAATTCACCCATCTGACACCAAATTACATCTTTTCTTTTCGTGTTAAAAACATATTTAATAAAAACAAAGCGAAAATGCAGGGATATATGTTTAAATGTACTAAGCACTTTCAAAGCACACTGTGGGGGTACTGGTCCAATCTCTTATAAGATGGGCGTAGACGTAAATAGAATGTTATGCCGCATGAGACTGGAGCCATGGGCGCCTGGAAAATGGCTTCCTAAGTTGCTAAGTTGAACTGACCAAAGACAAATTAAACATACACAGAAGTGCTCACCAGAGTAACTCAATTTAGAGATGGCCTCAGAAGCAGGGTACTGTCTGAACCATTAGGTGTGGTTAAGAACCCTAAAAAGAACATGCTCCCCTGAGTGCATGAGACCGAGCAGAAGGCAAGTAACAGCGATGTAAACTCTGTTCTGACACGCAGACCCCCACAGAGAGCCAGAACAACTCCTGGAGAGAGACTAAGATGTCAGGAGGTGACCAAGTAGTGGGAGGGGCAGGCCCAGAGAGAGAGAGAGATGGGTGGGTGCTAGAGGCGGAGGTGAAATTGAAGGGAACTGGTATTGGCAGCTGTTGGAGGAAATTGATGGGGAGTTTGCCCTTCCAGATGAGCTGTGGGGGGAGGCAACGGGCCTTCATTGCGAGGAGATGTGGCTAAACTCCTTCGCTCTCCTTCACAAAATTGTGAAACCATCATGGCTAAGACGAAACCATTTCTTCTCAGCTCATCGTGCATATATTACACCGTTGAAACTTTCCAAATTTCTCCCTGTCAAAAAATGTAATAAATGCAACCTCATGGGAGCATCTGATATCCACATGTTGATGGATTGCCCTGACATCGGCCGGTTTTGGGAGGAAGTGAAGCTTACCTTAAACTCCATTCTAAATACATCACTGTCAATTACTCTACCACTTATCATCTTTGGTTTGGATGATAACATCACTGGCAAGGCAAGGTCCCTCCTTTTCTACGCCATTTTGTTGGCCAGAAGGCACATTTGTATACATTGGGTAGAGAAAACAGCCCCATCACACTCTGGGTGGCTCACATCCCTATATGAAACATCCAAAGTTGACCTGAACAGATCATGCAATAAACGTAACCTGGCTTTTTGGGATTTGTTGACCAAGTGGAAATAGCATCCCGGGTTTTTTTTTGTTTTGTTTTTTCCCCCGGGTCCTATGATTATGCCATAAACACTCCTTGGACCGGGTCTAGCCTAGTTACGATTGGTCCCATAGGTTGAAATATACCTAGATGGAGTCAGCGCAAGCCCCTCTGGCTTTTGGGACCTCTCTGCCACCATTATAACAACTCGCGTACTGGCACAGGAGACGGGAAAAAGGATATGTTGCTCCGCTCCTAAGTGAAGGACTCGCAAGGTGGTTGGTATCTCCCAAATCGAGGGTAAGGCAAATGAGGACAAAAAAGAAAAAAAAGGAAAAGAAAAAAAGAAGAAAAAAAGAAAGAAAAAAAAAAGAAATTGAAGGGAACACGAGGACGCTGGGATTGATTGATCCAGTCAAGCCAAACACCCTCGGGCTTCCAAACAGGTGATGTCGTTGAGGATAAGTGTAGAAAGAGAAGCAAGACAATTACATCCCCTGATAAATAGGAAATTGGTGATTATGATAATAAATCAGCCATGTTGGAACATCATTTGCCACCTACGGCAGTGGCAGCAGTAGAACAGGCCTGTGAAAGACGAACACAGTAAACCACACTATTCAATGATTTCTGTGTCATCATCATTCCACATGAGGTAATTAGGTTTCGGCATACAGGGCGCAAGCACTGTCAGTGAAAGCTATTGGTTTAATAAAAAACGCTTAAAACGGGCTTATGGACTGCCCAATACTTACCAATAATTTTCATTGATTGACTTCCACGTCACTCTTGTTTCCTTGCATCTTCCTGATCATGCCTCATGCTTTCAGCCAGATGCTCACCTCCGCCTGCAATCTTCCTGGGGATTCTATCCCTGCAGTTGAGCATGTACCAAGCACAACGTCCTATTTGCGGCCAGTGTCCTTCTACTGACCACATTCTGCCCCAGGTACTTCTTTTTTTTACTTTGTGCTATCTAGTCTATAAGAATGTATGACACTGTATGGTCTGCCAACCTCCCACCCTCACCCTCACCCGCCTCCGCTAGCTCTCTTGTGTTGCTTCACCACCCGCATCCTCCTCCCAGTGTCCGCTATTTTTTTTTTTCATCTGCTATATACCTTGTGGGTATATAGCAAGTCCAACTAGAAAAGACAAATGATATGACCTGGTCAATCCTGGGCATGTCATAGCGTTTTCTTTTTATAATTGTTCAACTTGCTAGGGATAGTCAAGCAAACTCCCTGCCTTGCACACACCTTGCACTTGCTTCTTTTGCACTTCCACCCAAGCTCTGCCAGCCCTTCTTTAGGGCCCATCAGTAGCAGCAGCAAACCAGCTCCATAGGAGTAGCCTGGGATTTTCACAAAGTGGCTAGTCTTGCTTCCCAGAAGGCTCTAGGGCAACCTGATCAGGCCACACCTCTATATATCAGGGGCTGCCGGACTAGCTGCAACGGTACCTCCCGAGACTGGCTGGGCTAACTTCACGCCGTCGGAGCGGCACGGCAACGACTTGTCGCAGGTCCGACCTCAGCCCCGCTACAGAGGCGACCGGAGCGGCAGAAGAAAAAAAATGGATCGGCAGAGGAAAATCCGGAACGGCGAGACCAGAGCGGCAGATGAGACCCCCGGGGCTCCTACCGGAGAGCACTGAGATCGCGTCCTTGCCGCAGATGTGAAGAGCGGCTTGGGGGACCCCCAGCACACTGGAGTGCGCAACCGGGCAGCGGCAAGGCGCCCCCCCCCCACCCGGGATGACCCGAACTGGCGTCGCCTGGCCCTAAGATGGCCGCCGCCCAGGTCAGTGAAGGAAGTGAGGGGAGGTTAGGCATGATGCCCCCCTCATACCAAATCACACAGCGGGCTGGGACAAGGCTCCCCCCCCCATGCACTCTACGCAAACCAAATTGCTAAATCGAGATGAGACAGGCCCGACTGGCGACGCCTGATCTCAAGATGGCCGGTTCACAGGACAGGGATTGATAAAGGAAAGACCGGCTCGGCTACCCTACCCCCCCCCCCCAACAATACCGGATAGCGCAGCGGGCCGAGGAAAGGCACCCCCCTGACCTGCTACTCACGGTTGGCCCCTCTGGCATAATAGTTGAACCTCTGTATGGAGTTGGGTTTGGAACGATGGGCACCGCCTGGTCCCAAGATGGTCGCCACCCAGGACACTAAAGGATCGAGAGGCTGCTCCTGCTTAAGCTGGGGCGCGGCTCACCCTCTCCTACCCCCACACTAAGTACCCGGATCTACCTGATTAATTGACTCACAAAGACTTGGAACCCCCCGCAGGTACAGCTTAGCTGCTGTTGCCTGGTTCCATAATGGCCACCACCTGGGACCTGAATGATCACTGGAGGCCACTTAAAGGTGTTCCTGCCCCCGTTCGCCCCTTTGATTAATCCTTAGCTGCAAGCTCCCCCCCCCGCCCCCATGCAACCTACCCCTGAGAAAGCACAAGAAGGATGGCAGCCAATTAGGTCAACCCTCTGCCTGTTCCTAAGGCGCTAGCGTCTCTGGGCTCACTCTAAGGTTTCAGCCCTGCTCCATGTTGCCTTCACCCCCTGCAATAACCACTCCCATACCTCAGCCTATTTCATGACACTGTCTTCCACCTACAACAAACACTTAGTTTACTGGGTGCGCCCTCAAGCACGGCTCCCATAGCAGGGTAGACCCTCAAGTCCCCACCGAACATTCGTCACGGGTAGCTCTCCCATAGCCGACACTTCCTAATCAAAAGGAGTCCCGCCCCCTATCAACAGCTCATCCCGCACCCCCTCCACAACTCGCAATAATGCCACCAAACACGCCATCTTCCGGTGAACCTCCCACTTCAATCCACATGAAACCACACGGAGTGAATGCCTTTGCGATTAGCTTCCCCCCTAACCTCTCTCCGAGAGCGAGAAGAAACCACAAACACAATCTAATCAGACAACACCCAGAAACGCTATTTGTAGACACATACCACTGCTCCTCTAAAGGACAGATTAAGATGGATCTCAACTTCCACACAGATAGACCGGAAAGCTGGAACACCGTAGTGAGAATGCAACTGCACATATCTAAAACGACGACCACCTCACACAGCTGTAAACTGACGACCTCCATCCCCAACCAAGCAACTAGAAAAGGGAACACATCAGTGACCATTTACTCAAATGGTACAGTTTTGGTACAGGCCAATAACGAGAACCTAGAGGCATTTGACTCTCTCTTCCCTACTCTCCGCTCCGCACACCTTCAATCGCGTCGTCCCTCTCCACCCCAGCCCCCTTCCCCGATCAAGCAGCCCCTGCAGGAAATGCAAATATCTACCTCCTCTCCCCCGATGAGACCCCCCAGCCTCCCCCTCAGAAACTCCCCTCTCTCCTCTGTCCCTATGAACCATGACCTTCAGTCCTCTAAAGACGATCAGTCCCCTCAGCCCCCGCTATCCTATCCTCTTCAACATTACCCCAACATCCCACGAGCCCAGCCCACGGACCCCCATCAATCTGTCAGAGAGGATCAAGCCCCTCCTCCCCATCAATCCTACCCGCTTCAACAACATAACATCTTCCCTAGGGCCCGGTCTATTGACCCCCTCATCAATCCAACAGATTCACGGATGAAGAGTCCAAGACCAAACCCCCTACCGTAGGCTGCGAACAGTGACAGCCAGGCTGACCTTCCCGGCACTAAACCCCCTAATGGGACCCAGCCCCACATTTCACGAGATGTCCCTATCCAAAGCTGAACGTCACCAGCCCTGGAAAATATGGCGCATCGGCTGGCCTTACTAGAAAGTCAGCTACAAATCATATTCAGTGGCCTGGATGAAATCCTTTCCAACCTAGACAAGGCTCGTAAGCCCCAATATGTTCCATTCAGGACTTCCGGCCCGATTGATTCTTTTCCTCTTAAACCCTGATTCGGGAACTCACCCGCCCTCGTGAACCGGCTGCCAAGGCCCCCTAGAACCGATGCAGGGATTCCACCTCAACCTCCCACAAGAATCAAAGCCCCCGCATCTGAAACACAGACACACACCAGTAATGATGTGGAGACCCAATCAAATAGACCTCTCAGATCTACAGCAGCAATGTCTGATGAAGAAGCTATGGATCTAGCCTCCACCTATGTCTCCCCTGCCACCAATGCCAAGATTCAAGTGATTATGGGCTTTGGAAGAGACCTCCCACCCGTGATGCTCACGAGACCCCCACCCGCCCTCACCTCCATACCGAGGGCCCCCTTAGGAATGCATACGATCAAAATAATATATATACCAACTGCATGCTCATTAACTGTAGATCTGCCCCCAAGCATGCAACGGAACTTGCTGAAGCCATCCTCTCTCAAAACTTAGACATTGCGTTCATCATGGAGACATGGCTAAATGAGATCTCCACACCCTGCTTAGACATGTTAGTGCCCCCAGGTTTCAACATCATCAATAAAGATAGAATAGACCAACATGGAGGAGGGGTAGCCATCATCCATAAAAATGACATTGACATCGCTGTTATGGATGCATGCGAATATAGCTCCTTTGAGTGCTTATCCGTCACCATCAAGCTTAAGGACTACAGCCCGTTAGTTGGCCACCTTCTATACCACCCACCCGGCAACACCTCCACTTTTGGCGAACATCTTTCTGACCTGATTGCCCACTGCGCACTAAAAGACACTAACCACATCATTCTGGGTGATCTCAACCTACTTTGGAATGAGTCCAACAACACACTAATCCAATCGCTCAATACTCTCCTCTGTGACAATAACCTCTCCCAACATGCTCTGAAGAAACTCACACCAAAGGAGCGACCCTGGATGCCATAATTGCCCACCAACACACAATTACAATCGACAACATACTCCCAGTTGACTGGTCTGATCATCACATGATCTTATTCCACATCAACAAAATAGTCTTATCCCTCCCTCATGTGCAAGACCCCCACAAATGGTCAAGAAATCTCTCCCAGATTCCCCTGGAAGTCATGGAAGATAGGCTTAAGCTGCTCCTACCCAGCGACAAAGCTTTCTCCACAACCGACCTTACCTCACTCTATAACACTAATATGGTAAACCTTCTTGACCAACTAGCACTGTTGAAACAAAAAAAAAACCGAGCCATTCCGTCTAGATCTTGGTTCGACTCTGACACCAATGTAGAAAGGAGACAACTAAGAGCTGCAGAAAGACGATGGAGAAGCGTGCCCACTACCTTCCATCGAGACAAACTCAGAACTATCCGGAAGAAGTACAACAATCATATCAAAAACAAAAAATCCATGTATTTCCGCTCTGCCCTGGACAGCGCGAAAAACAGACCCAGGGAGCTCTTCAGTATTATCAGACAGCAAACTTCCAAACCAGATTCCTCCCTGGGGCAGGCCTCAAAAGAACATTGCGATAACTTCGCCAACTTCTTCAATGACAAGTTCTCCAAGATCGAGCGCTCTCTGGTTATCAACTGCTCTTCCCCTGTCCTATAGCAACATGGGGGGGGGGTATATGGTAGAGCTCCCCCACCAAGTACTAAACCCTGGTCACGCTTCCAGCCCATTCTAGAAGAGGAAATAGTCAAACTTATCTCCACATCTAAACCTTCAACTCACACCCTAGACCCCCTCCCTGCTCTACTCACCAAAACACTGAAACCTCCATAGCCCCACTGTGGTGCAGGATTATTAACAGCTCCTTAAAAAACGGAATCGTCCCAGATTGCCTGAAAGTGGGACAAGTCACCCCATTGCTAAAAAAAACCAGGCCTGGACATAAATGACTTGAACAACTTCAGACCCGTCTCTAACCTTCCTCTCCTTTCCAAAATCCTAGAAAGATGCGTACTCCAACAACTAACTCAGCACTTGGACAATACCAACCTCCTCGACTCACATCAGTCAGGATTCAGGAAAGGGTGCAGCACGTAAACCGCAATCCTCAACATAATTGATAACATACACAAATCACTGGAATCAATGTTGCCTCCTCATTCTCCTCGACCTATCGGCGGCATTCAACACAGTTGATAATATCCTTCTCCTCAAAGCCCTTGAAGAAAGGGCTGGTCTAAATGATGTGGTCCTCAACTGGTTCTCCTCTTTCCTGCACAACTGCTCCCAAAGAATCAAAATCAGAAGCTTTGAGTCCGACCTTAATCCTGTCAAGAGGGGAGTTCCCCAAGGATCAGTGCTCTCCCCTCAACTCTTCAACATCTACATGGAACCCCTCTCCACCCTACTCAGGAAAGCTAACATACCCTTCCACCTCTACGCGGATGATATCCAAATCTATCTGGAAATCTCCTCCTCTAAAGACATTCACAGACTCAATGAAACACTAAAGTTGAATCCTGACAAAACTGAATTACTCCTCATCTCGAACAAAGAAGAGAACCCACAAATTATCGAGTGGCTAAAAGATATTGACGCGCTCAATGGGAACCTCACCCTAGCGGACTCCGTCAAATCATTAGGCATCACGCTTGACTCCAAACTAGACTTGACCAAACACATCAAGATCTCAGCAAAGAGCGCCTTCCTTAACTTGAAGCTACTAAGCAAAATAAAACCTTTCATTCCATCCAATGATCTCAAACAAGCCACCCAAGCATTGGTGCTGGCAAGACTTGACTATGGAAATGTAATCCTCTCTGGAATACCTAAAACTCATCTTGCACCCTTGAAAACCATCCTCAATGCGGCTGCCAGAATGGTCACTGGAATTAAGAAATTTGATCATATCACGCCGGCATTAAAAGAACTCAAATGGCTACCAATAGAATTGTGGGCGAACTTTAGAACAGCTTGCCTCACCCACAAAGCCCCTTCACACAGGCAAACCTGAATATCTGGCGTCCAAACTTAAAAAAGCGGGGCAGAACAGGAACCTCAGAAGCTCTAACACCCTACTTCTGATCCTACTAAAAACCCGAAAACAAAAAACTGTGGACCGATCCTTAGCGGGAAATGCGCCCAAAATATGGAACTCTATCCCCCCTCCAAATCAGAACTATTCCTTCCTTCCTTAAATTCAAAAGTCAGCTCAAAACCCTGTTCCTTGACCGTCCCTTAGCTATCAAATAATAGCAGCTCGGAGTGTCTAAAGAGATTCTGCTCCCCTCCTGGATGGGGAATGCCAAAACCCCGCATTGGATCGCTTCTTTCCTCACACTATGATTCGTATCCTGAATGTCTTCCTGTACTGTATTGTGTTTTGCTTTGCTTTCTTTTGCACTGCTCTGTAATTATGTGAAGCGCTCCAATACCTTCCGGTCAGGCTAGCACTATATAAAACTTCCTAAATAAAATAAATAAATAAACTACCATGCAGCAGCTGACTACCACTCAGCAGCTGATGTTCAGCCAGTCTCCTGCTCCCGCTGCTGGTCTCAGCACTGTACCCCATAACACCACTCACTTCCTTTCTCAGGGATTCCGCGGAGACAAGTTCTTTTCCATGGAGCTCTGGCTGCGTTTCTTTTTTTCCAAGGGCACACATCTCAAATGCAAATAATATCCTTGTATAAGGTCCGCCCCTATGTGCATATAGAACAGAGACTGAGAAAAGGGTCTGAGTGTTGCCTGTGCCAGGGTCCTCATTGCCACCAGCCTGGATCTCTGCCTCCTTTTCCACCATCCCTCCAACCCCTATTCCAGGGCTGCTGGGGACAGCCGAAAAACCAGAGGCCTCAAACTGCAGCTGGGACAGGTGCAGCCCAACAGCAGAGCTTGTAGCAAGCAGCTCAATGCCGGCTGACAGAAATAAAAGCCTTTCTAGGGGCTGACTTGCCTGTGTTAGGGCAAAACTCATTTCATTTGTTGCCCTGTGTAAACTGCAGACCAATTTTGGATTAGAAAGTTATGGACCATGCGTCTTGTTACCTGTTGCTGTTGTTTTTAAATACAAAAAATAACAAGCTTTGGCAAAGCCAATACATTTTTCCTATGCAAGAACTATTTATTGGCTTTGTCAATGTTTTGTTTTGAAATGTTGCACAGCAGTGCAGCCACTGTGCAACATGGCTAAAAGTAAAGATTAAAAGTGCTATGATGCGGCGAGTTTTGACTGCTAAAGAGCTATTATTTGCTTTACTTTCAGCTATCCACCAGAAAGGGAATTACCAAAGGTAAATATTATGTTCTTCTGAAGGATACTTCTAACAACAGATTCCTCACCTTGTAAATAGATACCAAAGCAGTACATCCCAAGGTGGTGGGTCTGTTGAATGGCTCACACTAGAAAGTCCTGGAAGACCAAACGGGCAAAGTGCCCTTCGAGCCGGACCTGGCTATCAAAGCGGTTGTGATCTGTGAACGCAAGAAATGATGCCCACATCACAGCCTGACAGATGACTAGAACAGGCACTCCACCACGATATGGTCCTTTTCTGTATCCCCTAACCCTTCTTTGCCCAAGAGAACCCTAAAAAGAGTTGATGGTCCACCCCATGGTCCTTGCTACCATCAATGTAAAAGCTCAAAGCTCTTTTGGGGACCAAGCATTGGAGCCTCTTCTCTTTCAAGGAGTGAGGTTTAACAAAGAATGCCGAAATTGAGATGGATTGTCCAACAAGCAAAGATATCAGAATCTTCAACAAGAATGCTGCCCTAATCGGCAATGCAAGTTTGTGTGGGAAAAAAGTGATATATAGCAGTTGTACGAGCAGAGATTGTAGCTCATTCACATGATGAACTGTGGTCATTGCTTTGAAGAAGACTGTTTTGAGAATCTGTAGATGCAAAAAAAGCAGTGAGTCGGCTCAAACAGAGTACACATAAAAAGGAAGAACCAAATTAAGGCCCCACTGCAGCATTTCAAAAGGTTTGGATGGAAATGTATGGATGATACTTTTAAGAAAACAAATAACAAAAGATTATTTACATAAGGAAGGTTGGTTTGATAAATGGAAAAAATACAAAAAGGCAGACAAACAACCTTTAACAGTGCTCACTGCTAGTTCTTGTTGGGGTAAAGACAATAAAATAAGCAAAAAGTCCAATATCTGTAATCTTTGCCTGCAATGGGTCTGTGTGCCAGGAATTACAGCCCACCACAGACTTATCCCAGTGTCCAGCAGAAACAGTTTTTGATAGATATTTTGCTGGCTAAAACGACATCCATTACTTTGGGAGGATCATTGAAAATAGTCAACAGTTCCCACTCAATCTTCAGACATGGATGTGCAGATTGCACAGGTGCAGGAACCTGCCCTGCAGCTGTGACAGAAGATCCTCCAAAAGCAGCATACTGATCAGAGGACAGATGCTCATGCCCAGAAGTTCTGTGTACCACACTTTCCTGGCCAAATCTGGAGCCACTAGGATGACTTATGTCCAGTCGTTCTTGATCTTCTTCAGAACACTGGTCAGGAGAGGCAGAGGCGGAAAGGTGTACACTCTAGGCAGAATGTGTCTTAGAGAATGCACATTTTTGGTAACTTCAGTACATTAAAGTGTTAACATTGCGTATTCTCGGTGATAGCAACTAGATTGAGCTAGGGTTCTCCTCATTGCTAGAAGATGCATCACCTATGGGTGAAGCTGCCATTTGTGATTGACAAGGGGGTTGCTGACTGAGTTCGGCTGCCCTGACATTTAAAGATCCCTAAAGTGGTTCTCGCCTATGGCCGTGGCTAGTTGACTCAGCCAGTTCAAGGCATAAAGGCCTAGATGCATCAAACAGAATTGCATTCGCAAACGGTGCGAATCGTAATTTTCGGCCGTTTGCGAATGCAATTGACTAATTTGGAATGCATCATGCATTTCGCAATTTTAGGAATCGCAACCATGTTGCGATTTCTAAAATTGCAATTGCATTTAAGAAATCGCAATTTGAGATTTCTTAAATGCAATGCATGAATATTTTTGAATTGCGAATTCGCAATTTGGAAGGGGTAAAATAGCATGAAATTGAACTTCATGCTAATTTACACAAAACTATCAAATATGCACAAATTGCATTTTTGGAAGTTTAAATTTACACACACACACATGTCCTTGTGGCATGTGTGTGTGTAAATTGCATTTAAAGTTACATTTCAGGGGTGCAGGGAGGGGTTCTTTGGACCCTCCCCAGCACCCTTGAAATTGCATTCACATTTTGCGAATCGCAATTTGAAATTCGCAAAATATGATTGCCTTCCCATTCATTCCTATGGGCCTTTTGGCCCATAGGAATCAATGGGAAGGCTTTTCCTTAATTGCGATTCGCAAATTGTGAATCGCAATTAAGGAAAAATACGGAATCGTAAAAATAAATGCGAATTGTTCATGCATTGCCGTTTGCGATTTCTAAATTGCGATTCCTTAATTTTCGCAATTTAGGAATCGCAAACGGCAACAATGATGCATCTACCCAAAAGCCTCTTGCACAGGAACTAGGACCCTACTCTCCCCTATTCCTTGCACATGGTGGTGTTGTCCATAAGGACCAAAAGAAACCAGACTATCTTTGATGGATGGTAGGAAGCCCCAACCTCTGAAGGTGAGATGTCATCACTTCTGTGAATCACTGATGAGGCTCAAGGGGTTCCTGGAGAGCATGAAAACGCTCTTGGCCCACCTTGAACCACAAATAGAGCCTGTGCGACTGCAGGATGAGGATGGGAAAATAGGTGTCCTGCTGGTCCAATGCCACCTTTCAGTCTTTCGGATTCAGGGCAGATAGGACTTGGGCCAATGTGAACATCATGACTTTCTTCTTCAGGAAGAAATTGAGAGAGCAAAGATATAAAATAGGACAATGGCCTCTGTTTTTCTTCGGCGCCAGTTGATACCAGGAGATTGATCCAGTCTCTACATCCGATGCCTGGACCCTCTCTATGTCTTATATATCTTCAAAGAGTCTGGCATCCTGCTGCAAAATGGAAAAATGCCCTCCAACAGCCACTCTGAGGTGGGTGGAATATTCAGCAGATATGGAAGGAGGGTATATCCTTGCTGGACTATTTGAAGCACCCATCTGGTGGATGTAATGACCTGCCACCTATGGAGGTAATACTTTATCCAGCCACGCACAGGGTGACGATGTGTCGCTGAGGGCAAGCTAAAGTGATTTGGTGGTGGTAGTGAGAGGGGCGGGGAACTGAGCAATGCGCTGCCCCTGAGGGTTTGGATGTTGTCAACTGGATCCCGACCCTGGCCTCGAAAGACGGAGATTCTGTTGTTGTGGAGGTGGACCTTAGCACTATCTTGGCACCAAGCCCCTTCTGAAGTCTTGAAAGGTGTGAAAATATGGGCGATACTGCTCTGCGGAACAAGAAAGGCTTATGGAACGCACTGTGGCCTTGCTTTCCTTGAAGTGCTACAGGGCAAAATCTGCCTTATCTCCAAAAAGACAGGTGCCATCCAGTGGCATTTCCATTACAGATGCTTGAATATCAGTTGTACTTGAAGCCATAGAATAACAGATTGTGGTAAAAGAAACCCCTTGTTCTGTGACTATATAACTCATCCGTGGTGCCTTAACCTGTCCATCTAGTATGGAGGAAGTGCATTCCTGTTGTCATTCACGCCACTGCTGGCTCTGAACCAGTACAAAGAAACAGTCAGATCTGTAGTGTGTGCTTTGAAAATTTCTTCGTTCTGGTCGATACTTCTAGCCTAAGAATCCACACCTTGTGAATACCCCCAGATGCCAGACTGGGTCCAGAGATTTTCCTCGGGATTGCTTCCGCTCACCACTGGGTGGTGCATCGACTTTGGCCCATCCAGGAAGTGATGCTCTAGCCACATTTGTAATATACCAAAGCAGGACAGGTAAGGGTCTCTTGGTACTACGGCGGTAGTGTAAGGAGAGGAACTAAGTCAGGGAGACAATTATAAAGGCAGAAACTTAGAGAAGGAGGTATTTTGCCAGGGTCATAGGACATTGCTCTTTATTGAACTAAGTCCTAAATCACTACACAAGAGGAAACTGATGCAATCATTTCACAGGAATCTGATCCAGCTTGGTGTCCAGGGTCTTATATTTTCCCTAGTTCACCTAACGTCTCCCAAAAAGATAGATGCAGCAGCCAACCTCTTGGAATTTGTCAAGGTAGATATTGCTTGGGGCACAGGGGGTCTGTCGTTGGGGAGTCTTGCACCCTGATTCTACAAGGTGGGCCGGAATCATCCTGATGAAACCTTATTGTCTGAGCCATACATTTAATGTGTTCCCCTTTTCATGTGTTTTTCTTCCAACGTCTCTGCCCCCTGCAGGGGTCTATAGGACTGAAGGACCAGCTAGCGTGGAGCTTTGTTGATTGAAAATTATTAGCAGTACCTTTGTATGTTTGTTTCTTATTCTAAACTGCTACCCGCTGACCGGTGTGGTTGTAAATGGGTGTGTTGTCGATATATCCAATACATATTCAACATAAACATTACACATGAAAATTCATCATCGGCTGCCACCTTTTTTTCAAGGTCGGTAAAGATTAAACAGGGGTTACTCCTCCCACTAGAATCTTTAAAACAAATGTGAAGTGGGAATGACCACAGGAGAGGTCAGGCTGGGCTTTCACACAGGATGTATATGTCTGTTTGACCTTACAGCCAAAAGCAAAGAAGGCTGTTTTTAATTTGACATGGTGCATACTGGGGTCATGGCATCTTCTCCTTATTCTACTAAAAGTCACAAACAGGCCTTTCAAGAGTAACCACCACCAGGTGGAATGGAGACTGGCAGAAAATGTTGTGGATGTTTAACTTTTCAGATATGTCTCTTCCTTTTTTGGGGGTGAGGGAACCTGACTTTGGCAGACACCATATCATGAGCATGGTACACCCACTTAATACCCCATCCCACTTACTACAATGCAAAGAAGTAAGAGGTGAGGGAATCCGTTGGATTTGGGGTATTTCACATCTGTATATAAGACAACAGTCCTTATCCTTTCTATTTTATTTTACTTCCTACTACCAGGCAGGCTCATCCACTCCTTTGATGCTCCTTATTATGAACTCTTGTTGAGTCAACTGCAGATAGCCTGGTATCCTTCTAACAAATCCTCTATTTAACTTTTACGAAATGCTACTCAGTAAGGAGTGAGTGGAGGGCTACTAAATTACAGGAGGGATGGGCAGTTAGAGAAGGAGTATGGAGGGGAAGGAAGATGAACAGTCAGGCAGAAAGCTGGAGTAACAGGAGCGCAGGGAAGGAAACAGACAGCAGCGATGGCTTAGAGGATAGACAGGAGGGGAAAGTGGCGGGAGAATTGAAATCAGAGCGAGGCACTGACCTACTGAATCCACCAGCACTCATTAAAGATATGCCCCTGAAATGTGTGGAATAATCCTAAAATTACGCTCTCCGAAAAATTCCAATTAGTCTTTTTTCTATGTCTGAGCTTTATCATTTTGGTCTCGTTTATATGTTAAGGATTGTGCTGTCGAAGTCACTTTTAAGTTCCTTTTGTCAGACTTGTTGTAGTAACTTTTCCATCTCAGTGATCTCTCCCATTTTGAATTGGAATATCTGGCCATCCTGAATTACCCTTTATGTCTAACAAAAACATGGATTACTATGATAAAGTATTGATCAGTGTAGGGGTTAAAAACATATCTGGCAACGCAAGGAGATGATTAATACTCTGGCGTCTATGGGTCTACATGATGCAGCCATTTTTACTTGTCCTAGCAGTATCAGACGGCCTCCTTCAGGGCCAACACTCACTCATCAATCCTTTTTGAGGGTAGGCTATATCCTTGTTTGCCATCAAGGTGTACTTTAAGAGGAAGATGATACTGCAGACTATGTTAATGTCTATTGACATTTATAGAGCGCCAACTGCTACCCGAAAGTGTCCTGGCGCTATTTGAAATCCATCCTGGGTCCAAAAGTAAGATAGAGGCGAAGCCAGCGATAGTTCTGCCTTACCCACTGCACAACACAATCCCTAAATTCCCCTCCAAGAATTCACCTTCCTTTCAGTTGGTCACCAGAGGTGCACTAAGATTCTCAGCTCAGGTTAGAAATTCATACCCTTTTAAATCAGTAACATCACCCCTCAGGAGCCTACATAAGACTTTTCTGTTACAACCAGCGTTGGACTTACATCAGCATCTACTCTCCTTCATCGCTAAAGTGCACCACGGAAACATGCCACCCAAAAATTCATCACTGACCTGCATTTTTGTAACCCTTTCTCTCTATTACTTCATTAGTACCATATGCCCTACCTCTTCTCTCTCAGAGCAGCAATACCCTCTTTGTCAGGAAGCATAACTAGGATTTTCCTATACAGATCTGCCCTGTAATAAACTGTTGTGGGTGTTTTCCCTCCAGGGCCAAGCACTGCTCCTCTGCATTCAGGCACCAAGTACAGTGCATTCAGATTTCAAAACTTTCCATGGACCATGTAGTTCCCCTTAAATGTATGCTGAAAAGTAAGTGGATAGATTCGGGAAAGAGTAATAAAACAAGTCAAATGAAAAGTACAGATTAGCCCATTTAAAATCTATAGAATCTATAGATCAAACAAGCTAGAAGAACAAGGTACGGGTTAAACACAAAATTGGCCTGGATAACTGACCACAGTGACCAGATTACAGGTAGGTCATAAAGTGATAGAGGAAAGCCATTTGGCAGAAGCCAGACCTCTTTGTAGTGTAGGCCGTACACCAACTGGTAATAGGAAAAACCGCGGAGTGTGCAGGGTCTCAGGAAGCTGAGGTCATGGGTTGCGATTCTGACTCGTCCCATTCAGCCTTTCGTTCTTCTAAGTTCAGTGAAATTAATCGTAAATTGGGTAAGACTGAGAATAGATATCTGACCACTCATGGACTGCAGCTTTTGGATCATGAGCTGCATGAACAACTATTATTATTAATATCCAGAATTAATCTGAGATCCTAAAGCACGGAAACTGTGAGTCTCATCTGAATGCAAGAAGGCTACACACAACCAGATGTTGGCCAGAATAGACTGCCACATACTTTCAGTCACTTTAATGAGTTCATGATACAGAAATGGAAGAATTTGTAGCTGTCGCTTTTTGATAAATGGTTCATCATGCATGGGAGAGAGTGCCTAAACATGGGTCTCAAGCTTTCTCTGACGGAGGGCCTCAAGCCGCACCTCAAAGATGAGGTTCAACAAGTTGAAACGCGTCTGTGGATGCTTCTGTTCCCATTCAAAGGGGACTTGGCCAACAATTGTATCTGTTTTGTGTCGAAAGCTAGGACTTGCATGTGATCAACTGCCATTTATAATAGCACAGATAAGCTAAAAACAACAGCATGGAATGGTTTAGATTAATTCAAGAATGTGTACCATTTACATTCTTGCTGTTCAGATGAAATTAGCAACGAAATCATAGTTGATTTTAAACAACAAAAGGTAAGGTGGCACAGCATCATGGAACATTATCCGTTTTTCAAATACAGTTCTGCGAGAGCACAATAAACGCAAGTGGCTCTATTTAATTAGAAAAGTAAGAAAGGGTCATCTATCCCTGGGTTGACCTTTGAGATCTGTTACCCTAGCAATAAAGTCTCAGAACATTTTACTCACTGCATGTACAGGTTTAGCATTAATACACACCTTCTGGTCACAGTTATGATTTTTAGTAGGGACAAACTAGGAATATCCTTCCCGCACTGTGCATGAGACAGCTATTACACTGACCACAATTCGGAACACGGACCAATGTTCACTAAGGACAACCAGTAGCTTGTAGTATAATATGGTATGTGAAATACACCTTTATTCCTGAAACACTGAGGATTCACTATGGAATAAGTGGTATGCATAAAGCAGAAAACCCTACAGCTCTAAGGTAGGCACTAAGTAGTACTTCGAGGCAGAGGCCTACTGTATATGAGATCTTTATGACTATCACAAAACGTACTGGTGTTTTACCGTGTGTCACATGCAAGTCCGGTGGGGCAGGGTGATATCAGCCAGATATACTGCATATCTTTGCCGGGCTGCCACCAATGGAACTCCAGGAGGAGCTGCAGGACAGGCACCGCCTGAACAAGGAGGAACCCACCAGTGGTCCCGGACCCGAGGTCTAGGCTGGCGACAGTGAGATGATGCTAGAGCCAGCTAGGACATGGAGGAGAGACTCCAGGAGGAAGCAGTCACTCCTTGTGTGAGGTAGTGGGGGTGGAATGGTTAATGGGCAATCAAAGATAAGAGGGGGTGCTAAGTGTGGGAGAAGACCAAAGGAAGAAGTGGTGTGATTTAAAAAGTGATGCTTTACACTTTACAGATCCTTCTCTTCTTCCTAGGGAAAACACTGATGCCTGGTACTGTGACAGACAAATGACCATATCACTCATATCATGGCAGGAGCTTACAAAGAACCTCACTTCCGGTGACAAGTCTCGAAGAAACTCTTTTTCTACTGCATTAAGGCATTCTAATCTTCCAGGCCTGGTCCACTCTGCTTGCTTACGCTGTCCACTGTCCACATTAGATACATTTACTACAGTGAATCCAAATAGAAGTGAATGGTGGGATGCTCTGATCTATATGACTTGCGTGCCCCGAAACTCTCTGTGTTCCACACCCGTGCAACATCGAAGGCCACATCCATCCACCATCATGTGCATCAATTAGATGGCAAGGTGAGATGACTCACGCAACTCCTCGGCCATTTGAACATGATAGTAATAGATCGAGCAGCTTAAAAAGTTGAGGAAAATTCCTCATCAGTTTAACCCATTATGGATCTGAAGCTTTGCGCTTTGCCAGAACAAGTTACCAACCAGGACATCCATCACATCGACCAGACACTGCAGCTCAGTCATGAATGCTTTCATCAGGAGGGAAGAGTACCATGCCACTTGTAAGATACTCGGTGACATGAGCAGGCTATGGAGAGATCTGTGCAATAAGAGGTTCTAATGCTAACAGGGCCCACTCAGCCCTTCATCATTCTGAAACTAGTTACTAGCTCTGCAACTGTATTTTACTCATATCGCAGTGGTCCTGAACCATGATTAAATGCTTGTTAGCGCTGAAGGGTTTAATTACTGCAACAGGATGCAAAAGCCACCCATAGTTTACAGTACGCTATGAACGGGAGAAGGACCACACAGCAATAAATGAGTGTGCATGTATGATAGGGCAACATTTGCTTCTAAGACAGGATCTGACAGCAGAGCTTTTAAAACCTAAAGCATAAAGTGATATGGAAAAAAACTACATTCCTGGCACAAGTCATACCCTGCCATCCACAGCAAAGCAAATATTTATTTCTCACATCTCACATTTGAGTTTAAATTAACTTTAACAATGCTTAGCATGTCGACATTAACCAGACAACCAGTTTCACCTGCTGGCAGGCTAATTGGAAATATTGTGGTAGTCCATGCTTTTATTGTGCTCAATTAAACAAAGATGAACAGCCATAGACATTCTGGCATGGCTAGACGTGAACAAGAGTGGACAGAAAGAACTATCTTTAATGGTAACACTGGCCCCCACTCCTGGGCCGCCCATCCCAGATCACAGCGATATGACTCATCATTTTTCAATTGTGCGCCCACTGGATATTTTCAGACAATTATAAATATGAAGTACATTTGCTGCCTCCTTAATTATAAATTAATAAGCCCGTGTCTTCATGGCAACTGTCTGTGGGCACATAGCTATCATGTAATTACAGAAGAGCTATTTAGCTATTAGTGCACCGTCAAATAAATGGATTCCCTGTAACCTCGCACGAGGAACTCAACCTGCAAGTGTAAACAGCCAGAGCAGCATTTCCAAGCAAGTATACCCCCTGGCTCGCCCTCAAGACATTGTGAAACTGGAGGCATGCCAAACAGAGCCAGCGCTGCATGCTTTTTACCTTATGTAGGAGCTATAATGCTATCAGCATCTGAACCCCGGGGTTATGATTATCAGAAGAGAGTGGCTGGTTCCTCTGCAAGAGCTACTCATCTCTTAATACTGAGAAGGACATTTGTCAAACACCTGTAAATCTGAGACACAAGCGAGCTGGGTTTATGGTGGCTTTAAGGTACAAGCAGGATATTCCGGGCGTGGTCCTAAGTGGTATTCGGACAAAATGTTGAGTAAAAAATATTGAGATTCAGAAATATCAAGTTTTTAATATCGTGATTCACATATATCGTGATGCAGGAATATCGTTGACGAGAATATCGATTTTTTAAGGTAAGTAATATAAATGTGAAAAGTATCTATGTTTTTAATATCGTTTACAAAATATTATTAATAATATCATTTTAAATCGTTTTTATGTATTTTAGTAAATTTTTAATTGATTATAAAATAAATTGTTTTCATAATTATTGTTAATGTTTTTTGTATAGTTTGAAAGTTATATTTAATTGAATTTAATTGTTTATTGTAATTTTTAGTGTCACAGAGGGCTGTGGGTTTTGTAGTGGTTTAGGGTGGGAAATTATTGATTATAATTAATTAATAATTATTCCTAAAGTACTCTTAATTATTTAATTGATAATTACATATGTATTATTTATAATTAATTATTAATTAATTAAAATTATTCATTAGTTAATTGATAATTATAAATTGTGTAATTAAGATATTTTCAACATTTTATTTCAGGTGCAGGTTGTTGTGTTTTTATGGTTACAGGGTGGTAAGTTAATTAAGAAAAAATGTATTGATAATTAATTATTACTTTTTTATCAACCATATAATTGATAATTATGTTAATTGTGAACTTATCATGTTTGTTAAATTATATTTTAGATGTGTGTTGTTCAGTTTGTAGAGGCATGGGGGAGTTATTTAAGTAATCATAAATAAAAAATATTTAAAAAATGTTTTCATCATTCAATATGTTAATTGTATTATACTTTGGTTATTTGTTTATTACATTTTAATTGTTCGCTGTTATGTTTGTTGGAATATAGTGTGGGATTTTAATTATATTAATAATATCTGTGTTAATTGATAATAATTATTAAAAACTTGTAATATGTTATTTTTTTAATTTTTGTTAAAATTAAGACATTTTATTTTTATATTTAGAATTTTATATTTTGGGGTATTTAATAGAGTTGTTAAACTATGTTATTTGTTTGAAGTGAAATAATCTCTCTGTACTGTATCAGTGAATGTAGTGGGAATAGTAAAGTTTACCCCTTCTGAGTCTAACACTTTCCATACTGTTGCACCAATTGGAGTGGGAATAGTAAATGTAACCCCTCCTGAGTCCAACGCTTTCCCTACTGTTGCACACACTGGCGTAGGAATAGAAAATGTTTCCCTTTCTGAGTCCAACATTTTCCCTACTGTTGCACAGACTGGAGTGGGCATAGTACATTTAACCCCTGCTGAGTCCAACACTTTCACTACTTTGCACCAACTGAACTGAATGGTGAGCTCGAACCGGAGCTCACCATGAAGACGCAAGCGGCCAAAACTGCTGGCACCTGTTTTGGGCTCATGCGCACCACCCGTAAGATCCTCCCATTACTTCCTCCTCCCTCTAGGAAACTTCTCATCCAGGGGCTAGTTTTGTCCCGTCTTGACTACAGCAATATGGTCTACCTGGGCGCCCCAGAGGCCACCCTGACTAGACTACAGCGGACACAGAACGCTGCGGCCCGTCTGCTCACGAACCTTCCTTCGAGAGTGTCAGCAAAACCAGCCCTCAAGGCCTTGCACTGGCTCCCTGTTCGCCAAAGGGTGGAATTCAAAGCCATGTGTACAACACACAAACTTATCAACGGATCTGGCCCTACTATCCTCAGCAGCCTGGTCACCCCCTACAAAGCATCCATATCCCTCCGTTCAGACAGTGAGCACCTAGCCAACGTCCCCAAATTCAAAAGGACCCGCACCGGAGGCCGACGATTCTCAGTGCAAGCGGCCGTGAGATGGAATTCCCTCCCACGCACCCTCAGACTGGAAGCCATCTACCTGACCTTTCGCAAAAAACTGAAAACGCACCTATTCCCGAAATAACTGTTCCTCCTCCCTCCCTCTCCTTACAGGATAAACAATCTCCTTACAGCGCGGGGATGCCCTTGGGTCACCAGGCGCTATACAAATCGCTAAAATAAAAAAATAAAAATAAAACTGGTGTGGGAATAGTAAATGTAACCTTTCCTGAGTCCAACACATTCCATACTTCTGCACCTACTGGAGTGGCGATAGTACATTTAACCCCTCCTGAGTCCAAAGCTTTCCCTACTGTTGCACTGTCTGGAGTGGGAATTCTACACTTTACCCTTCCTGCGTTCAACACTTTTCCTACTACTGGTGTGGCTTGTTGGCCACCCAATCTGCAGCAGACTCTAATCCTCGTGGCACCCTTTTGACTCCCCAAATCCTTCCGCTGCTGCCAACGGGAAGTGAAGGACACCAGTCGCAGGCACTTCAGTGTACTTCTTGAATGTGTTTTACCGAATCTTGCCCTGCTGCTGCCCCTGCCATACCAATGGTGCCTGAGCTATAAATTAAGCTGTGCTGATACCAAGAATGAGGGATGTCTACACCATACTTGTGTCATGTGTGTATGTGTATCTGTGTGTGCACATGGAAGAAGCTTGCACCACTATGAATACCTCAGTTCTTTATGGATGAGACCAATGCTGTTGTGACCCCTCTCTACCTAGTTAGCATTTGTTACTGAACCGGTCACTTCAGCCATTTGTGATGGTACCTTTTTCTGGATAAACTACACTGCATTGTGGACTGTGCTGCACCTTTTCTGAGTGTAAGGAAAGCTTTCCCTTCTGCTGCCTGTCCAGTCCCAATTCTGTGTGCTTTCACATGCTTTCACTACTACTGCTGTTGCTGTATCTACTCCGTGGCTGCGGGAAGCATTCATTGCTGCTGCCTGCATTTGTATGTATGTATGTATGTATGTATGTATGTATGTATGTATGTATGTATGTATGTATGTATTTTAATGCTTATTAAGCGCAGCTGTCACCCAGCGGGTATCCTGGCGCTGAGATCAGTTCCACCATCTGGTCAACGTTTATTCTGCCCTAGGGAAGAGATAAGTTTTAAGGTCCCTTTTAAATGAAATCAGATTTTGTCTGCTCCTCAGTGTTAAAGGTAGAGTGTTCCACATTGAGGCGGCCGTAAAACTAAAAGCGCGGCCGCCCATTCTCACTCTATTTATTCTTGGGATTTTCACTAAGAAAGCTGAGGCGGATCTCAGAGGTCTGGCAGCCTGATACCACGAAAAGAGATTTTGCAGTGGTATTGGTCCTTGACCATGCAGAGCTCCAAAAATCAGGCATGAGGCCTTATAGGAGATCCTCTGCTGGACCGGTAACCAATGTAAGATTGCCAGAGCTCCGGCAGAAGAGGCCGAGCGAGGCAAGGACAGGGCTAGTTTAGCCGCCATATTTTGAATCCTTTGTAATTTAAGGATCAAGTTCTTTGGGGCTCCTAGAAGTAGTGCGTTACAGTAGTCTAACCTACTGAGAATGGTACTACGCACTACTTCTACTCTAGCTTCCCGAGGGAGAAGCGGCAGTATCTTCCGTAGAGCACGGAGCAGACCCATACATGTCCCAACGGTCCTGTTCACCGAGGCGTCCAGTTGTAGGTTCGATTCAAACATGACTCCCAGATTGCGGGCCGAGTCTGCCGCCTCCACGGAGCCTGGAATGGAAGTAGGCCAAAAGTCTTCCGGCAATGGGCGAGGGAGTCGGTCTGAAGAGCAGTGCAGTATCTCCGTCTTTGCGCCATTGAATTGGAGTGCATTGGCTTGCAACCACTCTGCTGTGGCCGACATACACTGATGGAAAGTGTCCCTCGACACTGCCTCTGAACCCTCAAAAGAAAAAATCAATTGGGTGTCATCGGCATAATTGATGACTTGAATGCCGAAAGACCTTATTAGTTGTATCAGGGGCTGGAGGTACAAATTAAAAAGAATCGGACTTATCGCCGACCCCTGGGGGACACCCTGGTTCACCTGGCGTATGTCAGAGCAGAAAGGTGGTAGTGTTACTGCCTGTTGTCTCTTATCCAGATATGATGAAAACCAGGCTAGTGCCGAGCCCGTTATTACCGCATTGCAGAGACGGCCCAGAAGGATCTCATGGTTCACCGTGTCGAACGCGGCCGACATGTCAAGCAGCACTAAAAATGCTGACTTGCCCCTGTCGACACGCGTTCGCAGATCATTCAACACGGTAACCAGAGCAGTCTCAGTACCATGGCCCGGTCTGAAGCCAAATTGAGCTACGTCCAGACTGGAGTTGGTTTCCAGGAAGTTAGCCAAGGCTCTCGTAACCCATTTTTCTAAGATCTTTATCGCGAATGGCAACAGCGAAATAGGCCTGTAATTGGCTGGACAGAGGGGGTCCAAAGTAGCCTTTTTTAGCAAAGGTGTAACAATTGCTAACTTCCAGCAGTCTGGTACAGATGCAGTAGCTAACGATTGGCAGCAGATTGAGTGGAGCGGGGGAAACAGCTCGTCGTGAAAGGCCTTCCAGATCTTGTGCGGCATGGGATCAAGAGGAGAGCCAGATGATACACAGTTAGCCAGAGCACAGAACTCCTCCAATGAGGGTATAGGAAGGCTCGGCAGCTGACAGGCAAACTCTTGTTCTTATCTGCCTCAGAAACCGGGTGGCCCGGGGACACAGAGGGATAGGACCCAGATGGCATAGGCTGCATAGAAACCTCAAAGCCCTTCAGAATGTTCCTAATTTTGTCGTCAAAAGCTAGGGCTAGAGAATCACAAAGCTCCTGCGACACAGGTGGGGAAGGTATGGCGCATGTAGGGTTGGATAAGCTCTTTACCAATTTGAACAGGGTCTGCGATTTGTTAGATGCTTTTGCCAATGTCTCTTCCAGGAATTTGGCTTTGGCATTTCTTAGCTGGAGCTTGTATTCCAGTAGGATGCCTTTATAGGCAGCCCTGTCCTGCTCTGTATACCCTTTCCTCCATGTGCGTTCCGCTTGTTTGCAGCGTAGCTTCACCTGGCCGAGCTCCTCGGTGAACCAACCATTAGTCCCTCTGGGTCTATCCCTCAGTTTTGTTCTGCATTTGTGGGGAGGTTGCCCTGCTGCCCATGCTTCTCCATACTGTCTCTGTCCTGCGTGAGGGAAGCTTACACTGCCACTCCCTTTCATGTGCTTTTTGTGCTTGCTTGCTTGCACTGCATCAGTTCTTTGTGGGTGGGGAATATTAACGAATCCTCTGCTACCTACCTCTGTGTGAAGGTGTGTGTTATCTGTCTGTACCTTTTCTGTGTGTGAGGGAAGACAACACTGTTTCTATCGGTGTTGCCTCTGTTCTGTTATCAGCAAAGCTAATACTGCTTTTGCCTGCGTGGTGAATATAAGGAAGATACTACTACTCCTATGTCTGCTGCAATTGTCCTCTCTCTTAAGGAACACTGCATTCTGCTGCATCTCTTCTGCTGCTGACCATGCAGCTGCAGGACCCCTGGATGTGAAATGGAAACATGCACTTCTGCTGGCCGTACTGTACCAGTTCTGCATGAGTTGGTGAAGCTTTTATAAAAGAAAAACTTGTCAGTGCTTGTTAAATTTTGCTGTTTAATGTGCATGACATGCAATGACCAGCACTGCAATGGCTCCATGCTTATTTTGTATATATATATCATAATCAGGTGGAATCAGCACTATACAACAGACCCTCTAAATCCTCAGCTTGTGAAGTGTGAGGAGTAGACTATAAATATTTGTATACGTGGTGTGATGATGTTATGTTATGTTGATTTGTATAGCACACTGATCACCCAAGAAGGTATCTAGGTGTTTGAGCTGATATGTGTGTGTGTGTGTGTGGTCCCCAACGTGCTTATATGAAGAGCCAGGTCTTCAGCTTCTTGCGGAACTCAAGAAATGGGGGGAGGCTCTGATATATTGAAGGAGGTTGTTTCATGTCTTGGGTGCAATCTAGGAGAATAACTAACCTACTTTTGGGGTTTTGGGAATTATGTGTGAGTGAGAGTGTAGACTTCTGGTGGGTTGATGAAAGTGTATGCAGCTGTTCAAGTATTCTAGCCCTGTGTTATGTAGGGCTTTGTATGTGTGCCTTTTGAATTCTTTGAATTGGCTGCGCTTGTAAATGGGAAGCCCGTGAAGCTCCCCGAGGTGCGGTGTGATGTGGGTGGCACATGGGAGGTCAAGTATGAGTCTTGCAGCAGTGTTCTGGTGTCTGTCTAGCATTTATGTATAGATTCCAGCTTAGCGTGTGTTGCCGTACTCCAGCCTGCTGGTAATGAGTGTATGTCTGATGGTTCATCTGGTGTTCTGAGGCAACCATTTAAAGATCTTTTGCAGCATGCATAGGATTTGGAAGCAAGAGGTGTACATAGTGTTGGCTTGAACCGTCATGTTGAGCTTGTCGTCTAGTATTATCCCTAGATTTCTTGCGCGGTCTGTTGGTGTTGGTCCTAGATCTGGCGCCAACAGGTGGAGTGTCATGGGGAGGTGTTGTTACCAAAGACCGATACTTTCATCTTGTCAGATTTGAACTTCAGGCAGTTGGTTCACATCCAGTATGCTATCATGGTCATGTAGTTGGTGAAGTTGGTCTGGTGGTGGATGTCTTATCTATCAGGGAGAGGATGAGTTGGGTGTCATCGGCTTAGGAGCTGACAGTGATCTTTTGTGATCTGGTGATTTTGGCAAGCGGTGCCATACCTACGTTGAAAAGGGTAGGGCTGTGGGACGCCCTCTGTGGGACTCCGCATATCAGTTTTTTTTATCTCTGATGTGAATGGTGGCAGCCTGACCCTTTGGGTTCTTCCTGTGAGGAAGGAACAATTCCATTTGAGAGTGGTTCCTTGTATGTCTATCTCATGGAGTCTTCTGATGAAGATATTGTGGGAGACAGTGTCAAAGACACAGGAGAGGTCATGCAGGATCAGGGCCACTGTTTCTCCTCGATCCAGGATGATTTGAATGTCGTTGGTGGCAACGATGAGTGCTGTTTCAGTGATGCAGTTCTATTTGAATCCTGATTGAGTGTTGTCTAGAAGACGGTAAAGTTCAAGGTGGGTTGTGAGTTGCTTGTTGATGGCCTTCTCAAATTCCTTTGGCTGGATAGGGTAAGAGGGAGATGGGTCCGAAGTTGCTCAGTTGATTCAGGTCGGCTGTGGGCTTCTTGAGAAGGATGTTGTCTTCTACAAGTTTTCATTTACTAGAAAAGTGGTGGATGTCATGGAGCTGATGATGATGTGGGTCAGGGTGGTACTGATTTGGATGTTCAAAGGTTGTAGATGTGGTGGGGGTATGGGTCAGTTGGGGCCCATCAGTGGATGGTCTGCATGATTGCCGCTGTGACAAGGACACCAGAGCTATTGCCCTATGGGGAAGGCCTGGCAGAGGTTACCTGTCTTGACACGTGCAATAAGGTAGGGTGGATTAGAAACATCAGGAAATTGGTGTCAGACGTCGGGTTCGAGGGTTTATGGGACAAGCCAGACCCTGCCCTGCTACATAAAGAGGCTTTTAAGCAATACTTTTGGAAATGGGTGGAGCAACACATGCTCATCAAGCCTAACCAGAGGAAACTCACTGAAGAATTCCTGCTGCATATACAGGTCAGATCGTTGGAACCCTACTTAGATATAATTCAGATACCCCAGGGTAGGATGTTATACATTCAATTTAGGTTTGGCATCCTTCTGGTGAGTGAGGCAACAGTCAAGTGGCACACTAACGCCCACATTTTGAGCAAATGCCCTGGTTGCAATGCACCAGTGGAGACTGTAGGAGGATGTCTGAGGATATAGGTGGATCCGTACTGAGGGAGTTGAGTCAGTCTGCTCCTGTAATTTCCCCCCAGCTGTGGCTTGGAATGCTGAACCTTATAGGGGAGTTGACCTGAGGAGTGTTGATTTGGAAGTGGAGGATGCAGTGGGTGGTCCACATGAGCGGTGATGTGGAGTTGTATTTGATGCTGTTGCTTGTGGTAAAATTGGGATCAGTGTGTGTCCTGTGGTGTATGTTCTGAAACAAGCTTGGTTACTCCGATGTTGCTCAAGCCTTCGAGGAGTGCTGTGGAGCAAGGGTCGTTTCGGTCTTTCAGGTGAAAGTTGGGATCACCATGGAGAATGTAAGCTCTAGAGTCGATAGTGAGCAGAGCAACAAAGTCGGCGATGAGTTTGGTAAAGGTGGTTCGTGGTCTGTGTGGTCAGAGGTGAGGGTTCCATTCAGGGGGAAGTTTTCAGAGATGTGAAGTACAGGTGTTCCATGAATAGGGTGGCATTTTCTGTGGATTTTGCACATTTGATGGATATCTTGTAAATGTCAAGCGATTTTGTAGCCCACTGGGATTGCTGTGGCAATGTCGGGAGCTGATAGGTTGAACCAGGTCCATGTAATAAAGAGGATGCGGGGTGTGTTGCTGCTCTGAAAGTCCCATATTTCAGTTGCTTGTTTACGGAGTGATTGTGTGTTGAGAAGTATTCATGCAAGTGAGTGGTGATGTGCAGGTATTCTGTGGTGGATGGTGTAGGGTTGGGGTGAAGGCGTTGTTAATGCTTGACTGGCATGTGTGTTGGGAAGGGGTGTTGACGGTGTTAGTATTTTTGTGGGGGAGTGGGAGGGTGGGTGGCTGCTGGAGAACTGGCAGTGGGTGCATGAGAGAGCTCCTACTGTGATGTGCGGCTCAGCGAGGCAGCAGTTGGGGGAAGGTGATTGGGGTCTAGTGACCTAAGACATCCTGTAGAGCATCGATGGGCGCTGATCGGACCAGGGTTCTTGGCGCTGAGCGGAGTCCAGGTGCAAATGGGTTTGCTTTTACAACTGGCTTTAGGTAGCTCCGGGGAAGGGGGAGGAGTGCAGGGTGCTGTGGTGCAATTTCCTGTGCTGATGGGTGATTGGAAACAAAGTCTTCTTTCTTGGCTTCTTCTTTTAAAGACGGTTCTTGCAAGGAAAATGGTATTGTCACTTCCTGTCCATATGGATGTTGGGACATTCAGTGATGTCACTTCCTGGCCAAGTGGATGATGGGAGATCCAGTGATATCATTTCCTGTACTGATGCATGATGATAAGGAGGTAGTACGCTAAGGGCAGAGCAATACGTTGCAATAGACAGATATCAGTAGAGGCATGCAACACAACATTCCCATACCCACCAGCGTACATGTAGTTGCCTGCCTACCTCAGATCTCAATGGCCCTTACAGCTACATCAGCTGCCTAATCCTCTGAAGCCTCTTTAACTCCATGGTAGTACACTGCAAATCCAAATAATCAACTAAGCTAATTGATATGCAAATACGTAACATACCATAACATAACACCCATTGACAGCTAGTTACCTGGACTTGTTTCTTTAATACCCAGGTGGACAAATATGGCAACATGAAATTAAGTCACTACCAGAGAAAGACTCTGTGAGGGAGGCTTGCATTGTAATAAACAAGTCTTGCATTTGCAATGGGGGTAAAAGTAATCCCTTTGTCAAGCAGAGGCTTTGCCCAATTGTAGCAACATATTAGATCTGCTTCTAAATAGGCGTAATGCATAGTAACCATTCCTTTTTCAGAACTATTCTGATTAATTCTACCAGAGTGAAGCAGTATCTCTACAGCGAATACTAGGTTCACACATTCAAGATCAAAATAGCTGAAAATAAATTCAATTTCACCTTAATCCATTGAGGCATGGAAATCACATTAAGAAATGGCAGAAGTTTTTGAAAAGTTTTCAAGCTTCACACACACACACAGCCAGTTCTCTACCCTGTGAATTTCCATCTTTTGATGTAATCCTTTCCAGTTTCGCTTGTTTAAAGATTACCGGAGTGCATTTATATTTTATGCAGCTAATATACATTTCATTCCATGTCGGTTTTCAATACCTCAGTGCTAAAGATTTCATTCTAAACTGAACAAACCATAGTATAAAGATGGATTGCAAACACGGCTCCTGCACAGAAAGATAGGTATTGCTGGTGTTTACAGTTTACAACACATCATTTAGAGCACGAACACAATAGGAACAAAGGATCTTTAATGTTCTGAAAAGTTCTGATTCAATCTCTCCCTACATAGCTCAGTTTGAGTTTGTTATACTGGCGTAATCTTGCATAATTTCCAGAAGTTTGCATTACACATGTGGGAGAAAATGGGTCACTGGTTGAGCGGGGTAAACCCCTACTCAAGAAGCAACAACAAACCTTATCAGGGTTAGGCACAAGCAAACTCCAAATTAACCTGTCAACCCTCTGGTAGCTTAGACACTCAGGCTTAACTTAGAGGCAATATGTAAAGTATACAGCATTTCAAACCGTAATAAAGTGACAACACAATGCAAGGACAATTCCATACCAGTTTAGAGACAGAGATTGCCTTTTAATAAATAACACAAGTCCAAAACAACAAAAATCCAATCAGAAGAACCAGGGATATGCAATTTTAAAGATTTAGTGAAAAGAGTGCCAAAAAGCACGAAACGCTAACTGTGGACATCTGGTCGTGCTTGACAGGGACAAAGTTAAAGCTAAGGCCGACTGCGATGAAGTGTGGGCCGGCTACAGGGACCCAGTTATACCCGCTGAACAAGAGTAGATTAAGTCCTGGTTGTGGAGCACTGCCAGGTACTACGTTGAGGAAGCATCATTCAGCGGAAATGATACGTTGGTTCTAAGGAGCTGTAATGCGTGGTCTGGCGTCGTCATCGAGGATCCCTTCGACAAGGTTTTGCAATGTGAAGTCCGGCTTTGAGGATCACTCTTGCAGTCGGCAATGCGTCCATACCAAAAAGCTGTGAGGCTACGATGCGAGAATCTGCGTTGTTGTCGAAGCTGCCATCAACGAGAGATTTGCAATGCGAGGACCTGCGTGGGGTAAACGTGGTACATTGGCAGTTCCGATGCAGGCTGCAAGGTCTATGCGCAGTCCTTGTCTGAGAGAACCCTTGTAGAAGAGATGATGTGTTGGTAAGCTTGTGATTGAGCCACACAGCAGAGGTGATGCATCAGTTTTCTGGACCCACATGTGGGCTGTCAGAGCACCTTCAGGTCCACTTCTAAAGGTCCAGGACTGGTGTGGTACCACTTGGAAGTGTGGGACTCACAGAAGGCAGAGTTCCGGTGCTTGGTTCAAGGTTATTGGAGCCTTCTGCCCCTGAGGTTCTAGTCAGGAGGCCAGCCAAAAAGCCATTGGAGTCACTCTGGGATCCTGGATTCAACAGATGCAGGTCTCATCCTTCTCACTGAGGCAAGAGGGCAGCAGGTCAGCACAACAATGCAGAAATCCTTTGGAGCCACAGTCCAGTGGAGTGGCAGTACTTTCAGCAGCAGAGCAGTCCTTCTTCATGACAGAATATCCACAGGTCCAGAAGTGTACTCAAGAGTTGGTGTCTGCGGTACAATATTTATACCTTGGCCTTCCTTTGAAATGGAAGAGGCTTCTGGATGTTTCCCTTTGAAGTCCACATACATCCTGCCTTTCCTGTCCCGGTTCCAGACTAACTACAGGGAGTATAAAACCATGTGTGTGGCAGCAGGATACATCCTGTTAAAGTGTAAGTTGGGCTGTGACCAGCTCTACCCTCCCATCCTGCCAGTGATGGCCCATCCAGGCACACCTAAGTTCTTTATTTTGTGAGGCTGTCTAGGAGGAATACACAAAGCCCAACTGTCAGCTACACTGAGTCACATGACTCAGAGACAGACAGCAGGCAAAAAGGGTCATATGTATGAAACTTTGGTTTTGCGATTCTCAAATAGCGATTTTTAGAGAATCGCTATTCGAGAATCGCAAAACGCTATGTATGTAGGATTTGCAAATAATGTTACAAATCCTACATATTCCTTGATTGTGAATCGCAAATTGCAATTCGCAATTAAGAAATACCTCCCCATTCATTCCAATGGGCCTAAAGTCCCATAGGAATGAATGGGTAGACATTCTCAATATGCGATTCTCAATTAGATAATCGCAAATTAAGAATGCAATTTCAAGGGTGCCAGGGTGTCAAAAGGGCACCCTGTTGCACTTCTGAAATGTACATGTGTGCACATGTGGCGCACATACATGCCCTAAGGGCATGTATGTGCGCCACATGGTTCTTTGAAAAATGCAAAAAAGTGCATTTTTTAAAGAAATCGCAAATTACCACCAACTTGAAGTTGGTGGTAATTTGCGATTCCTTAAGGTTAAATTACACTTTTTCTGTGCTTCTTACATTGCATTTAAGGAATAGCAATTTGCAATTCCTTAAATGCAATTGCAAAAGACAGAACCTGCGAATTTTGCGATTCCTTATTTTGTGAGGCAGTTTTTCTATCATACATACCACTGAGCCAAATTGCAATTGCAAATGCCAATGTTCTGCGAATTTCGGCGTTTGCGATCGCAGTTTGGAATGATACATTTGGCCCCTAAATGGCTAAGACAGGAAAATGCCAACTTTCCAAAAGTAACATTTTCAAAATTGTTATTTAAAACCCGACTTTACCATGAGAGAGAATTTTTCATTACATTTCCAAAAACACCAAACATCATCTAGTTACTTGCTCCCATTTGGAGATTTTCTGCTATTAAATGTACTGAGGTAACTCCAATGTTATCCGCTATCACTACCAGGTCATGTAAAACTAAAAAGTACCTGTCCAAATGTTTCAGTACATAGCACCATGCCCTCTGGGCTGTCCAGGGACTACCCTAGTGTTGACTCACATATAACAAAAAGGAAGGTTTGAGCTTGGGAAGAGGCTTATTTTGCCAGGTCGAAATGACAGTTTATAATGCAATGTGATATTTTTAAGAGGGCTATTTAAGTGGATAGTGCAATCAGTAATACAGGCCCACTAGTAGCATTTTTCATTTACAGGCCTTTAGGTACATGTAATACCACTTTACTAAGGGCTTTTAAGTAAAGTAAATTAAATAAGCAAATTTGGTGCAGGCCAGTTCTCGAATGTTTTTAAGGAGAGAGCACAAGCACTTTAGCACTGGTTAGCAGTGATAAAGTGCACAGAGTCCTAAGGAGGATGCAAGACATACAGTTAGGGGCGAACCATGCCAAGGATGCCAGGTCTAACAGATTATTCCATGAAATTCCCAATATTATGCACCATTGCATATTTCAAGTCCCTTCGTGTAGACATCTTATTGTAGCAGTACGGGAACAATGCAAACAATACAACAGGCTGATGCTCCCATCACTTGATTTTTTTCTGTGTTTTTAAGGTGAAATTAATCCTTGTATTGAAAAATGGACACAAGGACGCATTTAGTGCTAAAATAAGGCTTTAAAATCCTGATTTGCGTCTTGCATAGTTTTCTTAAAAGTTGTCTTTTTTCTGTCTTTTTTGGTGAAATTGCATACCTTTACGCAAAAGGAAATTATTGAAATTTTACACACAATTACGGAGGTTGTGACTCATTTGTTTTTCTGTCAGAATTCCCATCACATAAAGAATCTAAAAATGCAGTGAGAAGTGTGTATATAAGTATGTGGTAACTGGAAACCACAAACCTAGCTGAAGGGTATCAAAGAGCTGTACATCATCAAAGGTACAGTTAACCAGTGAAGGGACACAGGTCAAGCCCCTGCAGTGCAGGTGGACACTTGAACTTCAGTGGTGAATCAACTTTTTGGGGGGCCACTGTTCAGCCCAAAAGCCAACAAATAGCTAAGAGGTATGGGACACTTTGGGGCCCCTCTTCATACTCTCCAGGGGACCCCAACATTTTGCGTTACGGTACTAAATGGGGGATCGGAGAGGTAGCTGGATTCTAGGAGCAGAATAGACAACTACTGCACTTTGGAGTAAAGTTCTGTAAAGAGGCGGGTCTTCAGCTCTTTCCTAAATAAATTAGAGCAGGGTGGGTAAGTCCTGATGGACACCAGGAGGAGAAAGTTAAGTCTCAGATCAGATGACATCCCCATTGGGAGAGCGCTGTCTGTAACAGTGAAAGAGTCTTGCTAGTAATGTAAACATATTTCTAATAATAGAATGATTTGGGAATACGGTAGCACAGACTTCGTGGAAAGACTGGTGAAAAATAAAATTTGGGGAAATTAAATCAAAGTTTATAATGTGAACACGAAAGGCATTCGAATATTTTAAGCAAAAGCAGATGGCCAGACTTATGGGGGGTGGGGTTGTCCTTGCTCCAGTTTAGGAAGAAAGGCCGAATAAATGTTGCACTGTGTGCATCAGCTCTCACACATTCAAATTAAATGCTGTCTGCTGTTCGTACAAATAGATGAGGCTTCTCCTATTTAACACGATGTATTTCTTTGACAACCTGATCATTATTCAGTTAAGTGTGTCATGCAATGTCCTTAATGCACATACGCAATTGGATTACACAGCACTTCAAAATCTATTATGTGAATCTCTCTTTATAATCTAATTGTACAATAGACTCCCGACGCCTTAATAATGCTGAAGAGAGCAGTGTTTTAATTACTCGCAGGTTTATTTATTGTCTTTCTCTCTCAGGTCAAAATTAACAATGACAAGCTCTACTGTAGACATGAAAACCAAGACAACTTCAACAATTACTGGTGTTGTCTTATAAGGAACTCACAACCCACTGTAATACATGAGCTCAGTCTAAACAAAATTGAACCAGGTGCATCACAATAACTAAATATTAATTTTAATCCATATTCAGCATAATGAATTGGTAACCCCTGTTGTGGTCAAGTTTCCTAGCAGGATTTTAGACATACCTCCGTATTTGATACTATGGCCGGCTCCCCATCTAACGACATGTAGAGAGCGTCAGGTACGGTTCTTAGATGCCATGTTAACTGGTACACGGAGATGCTAGTAGAACTGATTTACCTTAGGCAACTACATAAATCAATATCCCTAAAGAATTATAGGGTGTCGACTGACTGTAGAGTATGTCCACCATCTGAGACTGACTTAGTGACACGGATTGTTGTGTGGCTCATTTTTCCCTTGAATTCAACCTTACAAAGACAGAAGTAAGGTTCACAAAGTTTTGAGTGTGTTATGTTGGTCTTACATGCACAAATAGCATTTTTAAACAAGATATAAACCACTATTTAGAATTCTAAAAACTTTGTTTTGCACTAGTAAAAAGATTTGCACACAAAGACTTTCATGTGAGAAAATCTTCTAGGAGTTGAGATTGGGTATTCCAGTGCAGGAATGCCCTGTGAGTTTGTGCACACTCAAACTTACGTTTGGAGTATTAACAAACTCTTTTATGGTCCCTCTATGGTCCCTGTCAACGAGCAGGATAAGAAGGTGAATGGAACACCCACAGGACAGGTGGTGGTGTGGAGGAAAGAGTTCTTCACGAGAAAAATATTTCTCCCCAAGGACAATGAAAACACAAAACCCTCTTAAAATGTACCTACACCAAAGCTGCTCACAAGCATGGGCATAGCCAATATGTCTTACTTTTTGGAGGGGAAAGCATTTGGTCCATTGTTGGTCATTTCTGTGTGTGTGTTACTCGCAGCCGTACAAGAAAAAACTACTATAATGAAGTAAACTCTTTGGCTACATTGACATGGAATCTGGGAATAGGTGTCTTATCTGGAGTATAATGCCTAAGCATAACTCAGCTGGAATCTCAAATAGAAGTATTGTAAAAAGGAGTCATCATCATCATCATCCGATTAGCTTTATTCGATTTTAGATATAAAATCATATAAGCAACAACAATACATAAATGTACAGCGTAATATTTCATTACATATTAAATGACATCTGTTAAAAAATGATTAAATCAATATGACGAATCGGCTAATCATTATAAAACATTCCCTTTAAAAGTGTAAAAATCTAAAACGGAAAGGGACATGGGACATGCAAACAGTTCCAAGATGTAGGTCATGGTTTGATAAAAACGTATGGCCGCCCTGTGTCAATAGCTTCCTTATTAATTATGTACTGCAAATACCACCTGTGCTAGTACATGTGGATGGTCTCTTATAGGGGATTCTTAAAAGATAAAAATTTGAGCATAGATTCAAGTCTGTTAGGAGCTAAAAGGCTACTGGCGTTTTGATACACAGGATCCCCTACCCAACAAATAATTGTGCTCAACTGTTGGTCTTACTAAAGGGTTGTGTGGGGAGCTCGGGTAGAAATCATATAAATCCCAAATGCATATGGGGCCGTCACCTTTTTTGCGCTGGCAAGATCGTAAATGGGGGACAACATTCCTGTTCCTAAATTTGATTAACACCAGGTCCCCAGGGATGTCTTTGGGTAATGAGCCTAGCCACCCCACCCTTCTGACGCTCAGGATTCCACCATCTTGATCGGGTGGCAGGGGTCTGTTATTTTTTAACCAGAATATGACCTTGTTGAGTAGGTCCTGTTGTGATTCGTGTTTCCCACGAGTAAGTGGAGGTATCCCTGAAAGAACAGACACAAAAGGGGCGGCTTCTGGTGGTAAGTGTATGCGGGCCACTTTTTTTGGGTCTGTTCTGGGAGCCGTGAGATTTATTAACGCAGGTTTAGGGGAATCTATAGGACCTGTTGAGGTGGGTACATTAGAGGTGAAAGTTTGAGTTTGAACATTCTTACGTGTCTTGGTTAATTTAGATTTTACGGGGGCAATAGGCGGGTTAGGGCAATTAGATGTTACCATATTGTTAGTAGGTGAGGAGTTCGCTTTAATGGCTTCCTTGATGCTTGTCAGCCTATCCCCCAAATTATTAATTTTTATTATCAAAGGTGATATGATAGATGATAGCATTTGCTCAAACTGAGACAGTAAAGCCATTTGGGGGGACGATACTGGGTCTTCTGGTTTTCCCACATCCGCCTCAGGTACAGTGGGGTTATTGGGGGGTAATATGGGGCCAGCGCACAGTTTTTGAATTTTTAATTGATTCTCGTAGTCATTTTCCCCATCATACTTCCTTTTAGTCTTGTAACCCTGGGGAGGTACTGTAGCTTGAGATTTATCTTTCTTAGGTGGTAAAGCTAGTTCCCGTAGACTGCCATTTGGGTTTGCTAAAATAGTGTTTTTTGTGGGTGAGGGCGATGTCACCGGAACATACTTGGTACCACACAGGGCACTAAGTTCCACCCAGATAGACAGGTTTTGTGGTCTATCGGAGGTAAGTGGGGGGGATTGGGTGCAGTCTGAGGAGGGGCATGGATCAAGGCTGTCTGATCCACTGGTGGTGGACAATTGTCTACAGCTCGTGGTACGGTCTTTTTGTCCCAAGCCCGTGCCCTGCTTAGGGAGTAATTTTTTGAGAGGCCCCTTGCGTGTCATGATACAAAGATGCTAGGATATAGATAGTATAGGTCGTTGATGCGATAAGAAGGTAACCAAGCAATGTCCAAATAAAGTCAATTTAAAATGCAAGAAACTGGGCCGTTCCGGCCTCCTCAGGCCTCGGAGGGCCACAGAGGGCCCGCCCTTTGCCCGGGCTTAGCTCCGGGCGCCTACCCGCGCGGGACCTGCGACGCGGGGGCTCACGCTGTACTTCTGAGCACCTCCGGGGGCGGGACAGGACGTGCACGCCTTCCTCGGCGCAAGGGGTGCTGGGGGATGTGGTACCCCGTCTCCGGCGTCAGAGAAGCAGGAAGCCCGGTATGGGCAGCGGTGAAGCAGCGCTGGAGCTGCGGCGATCCAGGACCCCAGGGGAAAGCTCCCAGGTCAGTTCCTTGGTGCAGAAAGGTCCCCCCGCTCCCCCGGGGCTCACGCTGTACTTCTGAGCACCTCCGGGGGCGGGACAGGACGTGCGCGCCTTCCTCGGCGCAAGGGGTGCTGGGGGATGTGGTCCCCGGTCTCCGGCGTCAGAGAAGCAGGAAGCCCGGTATGGGCAGCGGTGAAGCAGCGCTGGAGCTGCGGCGATCCAGGACCCCAGGGGAAAGCTCCCAGGTCAGTTCCTTGGTGCAGAAAGGTCCCCCCCCCGCTCCCCCGGGGCTCACGCTGTACTTCTGAGCACCTCCGGGGGCGGGACAGAACGTGCGCGCCTTCCTCGGCGCAAGGGGTGCTGGGGGATGTGGTCCCCAGTCTCCGGCGTCAGAGAAGCAGGAAGCCCGGTATGGGCAGCGGTGAAGCAGCGCTGGAGCTGCGGCGATCCAGGACCCCAGGGGAAAGCTCCCAGGTCAGTTCCTTGGTGCAAAAAGGAGTCAAAGGATGGAGTTTGTGTTTTAAATTACTACTTTAAAGGCCTAATTAGCAAAATATTGCACAATAAATACTTTTGACAACATACCAATATTATCAGTGCATCTTGTAAGAAAGCATATTCTCGTGTGCTTCTTTACTTTGTGAACAAAAAGAAGCCGGTAATAAATCCATCAATATGTTATCAGGATGGCAAAGTTACACAAATTAATGTGCACAGGTAAAGCCTGCAAAAACAACAAATCCTACACGGAAAAGACATAGAAGAGCATTTAGAACTACATCATGTCATTATAGCAATACATCAAAGAACACATACTGGCTCTGAAACACAAGCTACCCTCCATGTTGCTCCTTTAAAGCAGAAAGAATACTTGAGTACCATCACTCCAATGTGAACACCAATGGGACAATGGAACAATTCACAAAATGCTAAAGTCTTCATAGCAAATCATGAATACCCCATGAAATCCAATGGATGAAGTGGGCAAACCAAAGCCCATTCTCTCTATACTACTTCTAAGATGCACCTTTTTAGGTCGAGACAAGACAGTGCTTGTTCTGTTAGGCGATCTGTTGTCTGTACTTTGTGGGTTCTGACTCCTCCCACGTTTTGGATTGGCTTTTGTGTCTGTCATTTAAAAATCGAAGCCTGCAAATGGGTAATGGTGGGTGCATGTCCCACCTTTTCCGAGAAATTCACTCCCATGGTGTATTGCCATGGGTGCGAGTAGCGACGCGCACACAGTCTCTACATGCACTTTGGTGCATTATTACTGTCTTTCCATTACCAGCGTGAGTGAAACCAGGCCTATAAATCTTCACTTATTTAGAATGAGCAGTTACCCACGGCAACTGCTGTGGCAGCGAGGCACTCGCTTTGCTCATGCTGCCATTGTTCCCTTGTCGGTTTTACTTTTCAGCGGCACGGGTGTGAACTAGCACTTTCCAGGAAATGTGCATGTTTTGTCACAGCGGGGTGCGCGCTGTGCTCACACTGCCATTATATCCTTGTCTGCTTCACTTTTCAGTGGCATGGACGTGAACTAGAGCTTCCCAGAAATGTGCAAGTTTCGTTTTCCTCAAGCACTGATGTTTCCCAGTCCTGTGAATGCCTCACAAAGTGTACCACACTGCAGAGCCCGGGGCTGCTGCTGGGTGTTCTGTTGTCCTGCGCTGATCCCGAGGGATCATTAACACCTCGTCAGGGGGGTGGGAGTCTCCGAGTGTTAGAAATGGGATTTCCGGTTGGCTAAGGCTTGCGCCAAAACCAGGCAGAAACCACCACTCTAATCAGGGCAAGGGAGTTACACGCCAAGATAACCCCTGCTCACCCCCTTGGTAGCATGACATGAGCAGTAAGGCTTACCCCGGAGGCAATGTAAGTTAAGTATTTGCGCACGCACCCAGCAGCAACAACATCCAAGGCCCCCCACAAAAGGAACTCCACACAAGGTTATATATAAAAATAGCCTTTGTATTATACAAACACATTAGATAAAAACACACACTTCACAATGTGCCAACAGGCACGGGCAGAATTTACAGGGGATATATGTACAGGACAGGGCCACATGGACCACTGTCAGGAATAAGCACTTTTAGAACTAGCACTTGGTAGAATTAGCACTTTGTAGGAACAATAATTAGCACATAGAACATATAATTGTAGCACCAAATAACAAATGTAGCACACAACTAGTAACAACTGGCAAGAGGTAAGTACCACCTACGCAATCCTAACTGCCTTAGGAAAATATAACGCAGGGAATCATGACTCACTAGTAGGACCTATATTAGGAAAAACAACCTCCTAAGCATCGCATACATTCAGAGGTATAAAGCATTACACATGATGAAGGAATCACATTAGGCAGGTATCACATTTTGCGCAAAGATCACATAGGGCCAAAAACATGTAAATTGTCCCCAGGCCAACTGGCCTCTCTGGGGCTGAAACGCCAGTTGTCTACAATGTCAGGGCAGGCTGCGCAGGCAGCCAAAGGAGAAATGCGCAAAAGAAACAGGCCTAACCGTAGCAGCTGCCCACTAAGTGCTGGGCAGCTGTAGAACTGAGCCTGGCACCAGTGTGCCTCCTGGCTCTCCTCTGGGGCTCAAAACAAACAGCTGGGCCCCCTTCGTTGGAGCCACGGGGCTCTAATGAATAAAATTCCCCTGTCGTTGGTGGGGCCTCGGTGCTCTAAACAAATGTGCCCGGGAGCCTCGTGGGGAGCCTCGCAGGCTCTAAGTAAGAAAATGCCCCCTAGACATTGGAGTCCCCCCTCTGGGGATTCGGAAGGATAGTAGCCCCTCGAGCCTCTCGCGGCTCTGAAGAAATGCCCCACTACGTAGGGGAGCGACCCGCTGCCATCCGGGCCGCTCCTCTCCTGAATCGGTGGAGCCTCGTGGGCTCGGGATGCCACAATGCCCCCAGAAGCCTTTCGGCCCGAAACAAAATATGCCCCAGCCTGGAGATGCCCGCACTCACCGGGTCTGCAGGGCTCCTCTTCAGACTGCTTCTCGGCGGTGTCTCCTCGCTGCCGGGATGGCTTCTCTCCCGACCTGGTGGCTGCGGGGGGGGAGGGGCGGAACTTCCTGTTCCCTCTCGCGCTGTACTCCAGGGCTCTCCCTCACTCTGGGGAGCCCCTGGGAAGAAACGCCAGCTTCTTCTCGCACCGCAGCTGCGGGGGTGGGACTTCCGGCCTCTTCCTGTCCAAGGACTTCCGGGTCGTTGCAGGCAGAGCAGCGGCCCAGCGGGGGGGAAGAACGCCTCGCACCGCAGCAATCCGGGGTAAGCACCCGGGAATAGTTAAATATAAAGTCCCTGGCGGGGTGGGCGACAAGGACTCGGCAAAGATCGCGGGGTGGTACCCGATTAAATAAGTATAAATCGGGGTAGGCACCCGCTCGGGGGGATAATTAAAGTGTAGCACCAGCAAAGACCACGCAACACTTGGTGCCCAGCCCAGTGCTACTAGGGGGCGGAGGAGCGCAGCTTCAGGCAAAAAGAATCCTTCCCCAGGATGCAAAATAAAGCGCTCCCAGGCGCTAGGGGAGAGTTTCAGCACAAGTCCTTCAGGAGGTGGGGGGGGGGGCAAAGGCTGGGCCCAGGGGCCAGCTCACAGGGCCCTCCAGGCAGGGAGGCAGTCCCAGTGGCGGTCCTCCTGGCACCCAGCAGCAGCAGGCCCCCCTCAAGATAGGATCCAGGTAGAGAACATTTTGTAACGGGACACAGCCACTTCTTATACCAAGAAATCTTTTGTCTACAAGGGTGCAGGCAAGGGGCGAACCAGATACAACTGGTTCCTGAGCACTTTGTTTTGCTCAGCCCCTCAGCCTATTCACAGGATGGGTAAGGTCCACAGTCGCACCACAGGGGGCAGAGCCAGCATTGTGTGGGGGAAAGCCCAGCCCTATTCAGGTCCCAGGTGCACCCCTCCCTCACATTAACATGCAGATCTCCCATTTACCACCGGGGCAGACCCATCCTGACTCATGGAGCCAGGCACACCAGCCAGTGCCAGCCAATCACAAGCCAGACAGCCAATTTACCTTTTATACACAGACAGGCAAACTTCTAGAAGTGGCACTTCCACACTAGACACATTTATGCCTCACACATCATCGCGCAGCATTCAATCACACAGGTCCGCACATACCAAACTCGAGCCTGCACTCCCCACACATCAGGAACTAACATGGACACATACATTCCCCATGCATTCCTATGGGAGGGCAGGCCAATCTCACAACATGCACTCAGGGAGCGCACGCACTTTGCACTGGGACACAGTGAAAGTGCGCAGAAGCCAAAGATAACTAACACCAGGTCACATACCAAAAGCAAAAAGTTTAGGAGTGAACCTGCCAGAAGGGCCAAGTCCAACACCGAGGATTTCTCCCGGTCCAAGGACTGCGTCAGTGTTGTCTGTGAGGAGCTACCATTACCATAATTCCCTTAAATGGAAGCGCCCACAACTTGTTCATTGCATCGGGACTGGGAATACTGCCTATTTTTAAAACAAGGTCGGCTTCATAAAAACACTGCCGTAAGCACTAGCGCTGCTAGTCCAAAGTACAACAATACTTTTGCACCTAAAGTTGCTTACCCGAGTGGTCCCTAACACACCTGCACTGCAGGGATTGCCAGCAGCACCATAATTACTGGAACTGAAGTGCACCAGCGCTCCCATGTGTGCTAACTACAGGCAAGTTTGGGAATGCCTTTACGTAATTCAGAAATTACCATATGAACTTCAGCAGAATCACAGATGCTTCTGGGACCATGGTGTAATGTTTTTTTTTAAGTAAGTAAGTGATTTACATTTGAATAAGTGAGAGGATGGACTCATGCACCACTGGTGAGCACGCAGGCTGTGCCTGGGCATGTCTGGCCAGAAAAAGGCCCTCCCATATTCTGCTCTCCTGCTCGTGCCTTCGAGTACACAGTATTGTTAGGTCTCGCCTGGCGTTGCAGTGCAAAGCGCTGCTCGATCGGTGAGAGATATTGTGAGATAGCATATTTCAGAAGGGGGCTCGAAGCCCCGCCCCTCATTTCCATTGGCTTGCAACACTGTTTATGTCAAACGGTGTCCTGCCATTGGAAATGAGGTTTTGTAGCCTCTGCCCTTTCGCCTTTTCAGACAGCCCATCCAGACAGAATCGTCTGCTTCACGGCTGTCGTGAAGTAGTTTATTATCTTAAGTGGGGCCATCTGTTTAGAATCAGCAGCATCATCTTACTTCAGCTGCGTGTTTATTTTAGCATGGCGCTTTCACTGAAAGTGAAAGCGAGATGCAAAGATAAACAAGCGGATGCCAGCGCTTGTGTCAGTCTGTCTTTCTGCTGTGTTGCCAGTCTGTGACTGGTCTGTCTATCCTTGTTGTCACCATTTGTATCTTGTCATAGATTGCCTCTCCTGTATCACCAGTACGTCTGTCTCCGTTTATCAGTTCATTTCTCTGCTATGTTGTTCGCCCATGTCTCATTATTGTTGTTCTGTCTCTATGCAGTGTTGTTGGCCTGTCGGTTTGTGTGCACATCAGCCTCTATCTTTCTGGCGTTGACCCTCTTGTGCTACTCTGTATCTGTCTAATGTTGTAAGTGTGTACTGCTCATCAGCATCCTCTGTATATCTGTCTGTTCCTATGTGTCGTATTGTGTATGCCTGCCTCTGGGGTCAGTTTGTGTTTTTGCTGGTCAGTCACTCGCTGTGTGTCAGCATCTCTTGTGTGTCAGCATGTCTTTCTGGTGCAGCTCCTGTGTCTGTGTGTCAGTCTGATCTCTCGTGTGTCTGTCTGTCTCTAGCATAGTCAGTTTGTGTCTCCAGTGAAAGCGTTGGTTTTGGGGCGAGAGCAAGGGTCGCCTTCCCGGGGTCTGTACCGGCATACATGCAACAACAACGACTCCCACTATTTAAAGCGCAGAGAGAAGGTTCAGTTTGCGGTGGCGCTATATAAAAATTGTCACAGTGATGGACAGTCCCTGCAGTGCCCCCCCAGAGTGTTAGTCAGCACTCCGCCTTCCCGACAGGTGGATTGCCCGCTGGATCCGCGCTGGGCGTGCCGCTGTCTGCCACTGGGCGCTCTTAAAAATGCAGCTATACTATTAGCGAGCACTGTGCTGCATTGGCACCATGCCATGCGGTGCCAGCGCCCACCATGCTTGGGCAGATGGTGCGCACAAAGGGGCAGTCATGGTTCTGCAGCACCGCCCTCACTGCGGGTTTTTAGACTCCGGCCCTCTCTCTTTACCAAGGGGCTGTGGCATGGTGTCAACCAAGGGGCTGTGGCATGGTGTCAGTCAAGGCTTCGAGACCAGGACATATACTAGTGATGCCATTGTTCTCAGGAGTCACTGTGAAGCTCAAAGCCTGACAATGTGTTCGTCTTCTTGGCACTGTCCTGCGTGTCATTAGGTAGAACCTGCACGTCCCAGGTTCGGAGTGCTGCTTCACGCCCCTTCCCGCCCCTCGCTTGGATGGCACCTGACTCCATTTTCGACAGATAGTCCCTAGCTTGAGGCATCATATTACCCCTGTCATTTCTACATTGTATAATTTATAAATCGCTTACATCCCTGGCGTTAACTAGAAGCGCAGCTTTGACCTAGAAAGCAACAGGTGAATGGCATGTCTCTCTGCGGGAGGAGACGAGATGGCCCCGTTGGGGGTTGACTGAGGGTGCCACCCTTGCAAATATTTATCTGTCCCTTATTGCCTCCTATGAGAGTATGTGTCCTCCCTCCAACACTTCAGGCGTCTAGTGCCTAAATGGATAGTGGGATTAGCACCTCTCTGCCAAGGCGGTTTTAGCCGGATCTCAGGCTCCTCAGAGGATGGGGGTCACGCAGTCCTTGAACTGGGAGGCAATAGTTTTTGTGAGCGATTGATAATGCTGCTCAACTGCTTTCTAAATGCTCCAGAACTGCAAGACATAAGGGGGTCTGCCCGAGATCACACAGACAGTTCACGGCTGGACGCCGGGATTAAGACTTTTGATTTATTTTATCTGGTAAATATAATGCCATGTCCCGTTCAGGTGCAATAAAACATACAGTAGATTTGTGTTGCTAGATGTGAAGGTTGGTCTTGGTTGCTTTTTAGCTTCTCTGAGATTTTGCCACTTTTTAAACGTAATATGCGGACTGTGCTTGTTTATACATGATGTGGTTGTGATAGTGTGGGCTTTGCGATGGGAATAGACTCACAGAGACAGGCACTGTGGGTAACGCAGGCTTTATTTTCAGAATACGTCTGCGATGTATCAGTTTGCGATAGTAGGGAAGGGGTATTTCAGCTGCAGCCTCTGTGGCGGAACGCTGCTCCCTGCGTCTTTCCGGTCCGGTTCCTCTTCTTTCCCGAGGGCTTCTGGGACTGGTAGTCCGGTCCTCTGCTCTGGCGCCTTCCAGCTCGAAAAATAGAGATATGGGGCAGTTTTAGTCCTCGTGTATAAATTTACAGTGAGTAGGGAGGGGAGTGAGGGTCACATGTGCAGAAACACACCACAAAGTCCTAGGTGTCGGTACAGTGTAGATAGGGGTGGGGGTTAGTGCAAAGGATGCCGTGTGCGTTTTCAGGGTGGTATGTTCCACCTACGTCCAACCTAACCCGAAAAGCGAGATCGTACCTGTGCAAGCCACACTTCCCTTGAAGTGTGGCTGGGCGAAGAGCCTTCCTGTTGGCCTCCTGGCTTGCTGCTGTAGTCGTCGTCTCTCGCTCCCGGCTCGCCTCCAGCCGTCTCCTCCTCCTCGATGGTCCGGGCTCCTCCGCCGTCCTTGCTCTCCGCTCCAGTTTCTCCTCTGGTTATCCTCAGCTCCTGTACTTCTCTCCACTCCGTTGCTCTTCTCCACGTCTCTAAAACCGCCTACTCCTCCGGGTGATGAACACACCTGTGTGTGGTCAAGGCTGAGTTTTACCTCGGTCTCGTGGGCGTGCCTTGGTTCCAGTCCCGCCCAGTTAAAGAAACAGTGTTCTTCCCGGAGGTCAGTCTCGGGTCGGTGGGGGATGAGATCGTCTTCCTTCTAGTGTTCCAGGTGCTGTGTGACAAAGGGTGAAAGCAACAGGGTTTCGTTCACTTTCGGGTGGTTCATGTCTCGTTGTACCGGGTCTTCCGGGTCCCCCTCATCACAGATAGTGTTAACGAACATTGTAATTGTAATTGTAATGAGATTTCTAGAGCGCATGGCTGCCCGTGAGCGTCCCAGCGCTAGTAGATGCATCTGATGGATTAGGCGAGTGCGGAGCAGATGGTTACGGGAACAGCCAGGTCTTTAGAAGCCTTCAGAACGGCATCAGATTGTGTTGGGCCCGCAGGTCAAGCGGGAGGGCGTTCCACAATTTGGACGCTTGAAAGGAGAAGCGCCGACCTCCGGAGCGTGTTTTCTTGATCCTGGGTATTTGAGTTAGATGAGCGTTCGAAGAACGGAGAGTTCTGGACGTGGTATACGGGACAACCAGGTCCTTAAGGATTGGCGGGGCTTTCCCATGAAGAATTTTGTGGGTGAGGCCCAGGGCCATGAAATGCACCCTTTGCACCACGGGCAACCAGTGTAGTGTTCTAATCGCTGGTTTAGCTGAGCACCGAGTCTTGGTGTCCGTAAGAATCCTAGCCGCAGCGTTTTGCACAACCTGTAACCTGTCTGTGACTTTCTTTGGTGCGCCAAGGTACAGGGCATTTCCGTAGTCCAGTCTGGACAGGATAAGACCCTGTAAGAGCAGCTTTCTAGACTGAAAGGGGAGCATGGGGAGGATCTTGCGGGTGGTGCGAAGAAGACCGAGGCAGGTTCCAGCCGTTTTTCTTGCCTGGGTGTTTAGGGTGAGGTTGTGATCGAGCCAAATCCCCAGACTTTTGATTTTGGTTTTGGGGGTTGGGGGCGGGCCCATGCATGGGGGCCACAGAGACTCTGGGTGGTAGTGGGACTGATTGCCCATCACCATAATCTCTGTTTTGTCGCCGTTGAGTTTTAAATGGGATGAGTTCATCCAGCTGACTATGTCCCCCAGGCAGAAATACAGGTCTATGGTAGGATTATCCAGCCGGCTTAGGGAAACAACCAACTGGGTGTCATCCGCGTAGGTCAGGAGTTTAATACCATACGGGATGAAAATCTTTTCCAGGGGCGCCATATACACGTTGAAGAGCATCGGGCTCAAATATGAGCCCTGGGGCACTCCGCAACGTATAGGGGTCTCCCTGGAAATGTAGTCACCCTCCGCCACCTGGAAAGTACGGTCGTGGAGGTAAGATTTTAGCCATGACAGTGCTGACCCTGAAAAACCCAGGTCTCCTAGCCGCTGAGCCAAGATGCTGTGGTTAACGGTGTCGAATGCCGCGCTAAGGTCCAGAAGGATCACTGCCACTGAACCTCCTGCGTCAATGATCTTCCTGGCCTCTTCGACAACCGCTACCATGGCTGTTTCAGTACCTTGGCCCGGGCGGAACCCTGTCTGTGATGACTTTAACAATTCGTTGCTTTCCAGGTAGCTAGATAGTTGGTTATTGATAAACTTTTCCGCCATCTTGCTAATGCAAGGGAGGAGGGAAATTGGCCTGAAATTGGCGAGATTAGTGGGGTTGAGATTAGGCTTTTTGATTAAGGCTTTGACTACCGCCTTCTTCCAACTAGACGGAACCGAACCGCTTTCTATGGAGGAGTTTATCAGCTTCACCAGAATTGTAGGAGCGACTTGTTTAAGGTGTCTTATTGGTGCTGGGTCATGCGGAGACCCACTTTTGAGGGCTTGAAGGATGGGCCTGAGGGTTTCCTCACAGATGGGGGAGAACATATCAAGTTCTATGTTCGAGTTATAGGCCTGCCCTGTGTGGATATGTGGGGGGTCCGCAGGAGGGAGAGGGGGGAGATGTTGGAGGATGTTTTGTATTTTTTGATCAAAAAATGTAGCTAACTCATTACAATGGTTATCCGAGAGATTATGGGAGCAGGAAGGTTCTGAGGTTTTTAAAAGTTTTTTCACAATTTGAAACGTTTCTCTGGACCAACAGGATGCCTTACTAATTTTTTATTAAAGAAGGCTGTTTGAGCATCTTTGAGTGCTTTTTTGTAGATGAGGATGGCCCGTTTATAGTCGCTTTTACAGACGGGATCGAAGTCTTTCCTCCATACTCTTTCCACTCTCTTGCAGTTTTTCTTGTCCATGTAGGTGCCCTTTTGCACTGCGCTCTCTACTGCGGCTGTGCGGAAGGGTAAGAAATGGGTACTCTGTATTAACCTCACATGGACTTTACAAGAATGAAACCCCGAGAGATCCCTGCCGAAATGTTAACATAAATGTGCAGTCATTGTAGGTACACTGTCGTCAGCTGGTCTTCTGTCGAGGCAGTTACTCTCCTAGGCAGCACTAATGGAAAGTGAAACTACAGGCTACAGAGGGGCATTAGCTGTGCAGGTATATTTTTAAACCGGAGTTTAGGCCGTTTCTAAGCACTCCCGGAGTTCGGCAGTAATTTTTTGTTCCTTAAATTGTGTAATCTTAGCAACTATATATAACTTGGGTAAAGGCAAAAATTGGATTATGGCTGACAACAGTCTCCTACAAATAGAAGCATGAAGGATGGGTGTCTGCTGCCAACTCTGGGCGACAGAGCAGCACGGGGATCAGGTGCAAACTTCTGGAACCCAAAAAGAGTGCAGTTTAAGGAGAAAGTCTCAACTCCAAGGTATTCTCTGAAATGTCATATCTCTGTTTGGCGCTGTTCGAGTTCTGTTTATTTAACCCCTTGGCCGCGAGGCTAATTACCCCGCAGCACTGGGGGGAGGTGTGTACGCGCATAGCACCACCGCGCTTGTGACATGCTCAGGTCTTTATGCTGCACGGTGGCGCTGTGCTCTTGACAAGCTGGGCTCGTCATGACCACACCCGTTTGCGTGGAACGCTCAGCACAGCTGGGAAATTATCCCCGCGTGTGAGCGCCGCCCGGGTCATGATGAGCTCAGCTTGTCATGACAGCGCAACCTTGCCTCATGACGAGCTGAGCTCGTCATGAGCACGGGAGGGGTTAAAAACTGTTCTAATTTGGTAGTGTGAGTGGTGTTATTAAGCTTCCGTTTAATTCTTTAAATTGTGTTTTTTAATCATTCAACCCTTACCAAGTTCAGTGTTCCTCACATACGTACTATCTTTACTTACCACAGAAACCTTTGTTATATGTGTAAGTATCCCTTAACAAACTCGCTCTGAAACTAATTTTTACAATATTTCGATCAAATTTGCGCCATTGAGGAGATTTTAGTTTTGTACACATGGTGCTTGTGTTTCACTATTTGTTTTCCCAATCCGTTTTGAACGGCGATTAAAATATATTCATGATAAACTGTACTTATCAGTTAACGTTTTAGAGTTTCCATATTTGAATATCATCCATTGCTAGGGAAAAAGCTAAAATTGGGGGTGGGGGTGGGGGGGAGGTTTTAAAGACATTGCCATTTACAATGTCAATAGCTCAAAATAATGTCATTGCAAGACCTATTGCATAGTAAATGCTTGTTTTGTCTCCATGGGTGGGCAAGGCTGTAGGGATTCCCGCACTCTCCTCCCAGGCCACGGTTATCTAAGGCACCTCACGCTATAGACACATAAGCATATAAGCCAGCGATGGCAAAGCACTTGTTGTCGTGCCCTGTCCAACACAGTGCACGTAGAACCTACAGCTGACCATGGAGCACAGGCTGCCAGTCACTGAGTGCAAGAACAGGCGCCAGACCTCCCCTGTAGCTCCATGAGCAAAGCCTTCAGTGTGATCCCAAAGGAGAAGCCAAGGAAAACAACCCAGCAGGGGTATCCTGTCTTCCTCTGGTACGTCATGTGTACAAGCTCGCTTTACATGGTGGTGCTCTCTTTATCCCATGAAATATTCATGTTTTTCACTTGTTTTGCACCCATGGCGCCCATTATTTATATTTAAAATACTAGGAGAATACGCTCTTTTTCTTCGGGGTTATCAAGTTTTGGAAGGTATGTGCATACCAGTCCCTCGATGCTGTATACGGTCTGGTAATACATGTTCAATGAAGCCCTGTATGGCCCTACGCTGCCCTCAAAACCCTTCACATGGAGAGCGCAATAATGGGCATCGACTCTTGAGGGGGGATCTTAGACCAGCGTTGACTCTCCGTTGAACGGTTTGACTTGCAGGGGAACTCGAGGAAAATGAGGAGCATCCCATTAGGAAAATCGTACAAATCTGATCGATAGAGAGCTTAAGATTGTATGTTCTATTTAACCTGCCATTTGGGGGTTAGTATAGCTTACTGTGGTAGAGTAAGCAGCCACTGACCTGCATAATACATACACTGAACCACCAGGAACACAACACAGGGCCATAAACCTGTAAAAACCGTCACGGCATGGGGCAAATCTGAGGCAAAAAAAGCCATCCCAACTTGTCCTTTTGTTGATGTTTGCCTGTTTTTTCAAATCCGTTTTTGGGAAATAACTCAGTCAACATTCCACTTAACAACACTCCTGGTTTTTAACTTGTTTAATAAAACATACTGCTGTATTTCATTTCGTTTTATAAGCATCCTACTATATTTTATTTTGTTTCTTAAAATAAAGTGATGTATACCAATCGCCGGTGGAACAGCTGGATGCCGATAATTTTGACAAGATACATGAAACTGTACAGTACCATTTACTTCCCAAAAGCCCACTATATTTCCAATATATTTTTTGCGCTACACGCAGGTCACTGGTTGCTTGGTCTTTCGCAAAATGCCCACTAGTGTTCATTGCGGACCTTAACAAACAGAGGTTTATGCTAAAGCAATGTGTAAGAACAGACACAATACACACGGGTGATGATAATGTGAAAGGCTGGTTATCAAAAATATAGAAACTACACAAGGAAAACACAGTACTTTTTCTACAGCCAAATGTTGTGTACATTGCTATTAGAACCATCTCAGTCCCTTCTAAAGTTGATGTATTGAAAACACTACACATTTTATTAAAACATTAGGGTCTCTGTATCATTTTAATCCACACTTACAAGATCTTCAATTGGAAGGTATGCTTATTTAAAATACTAACAACATGAGGTCTCCCAAACACCAGAAGCTGTCTGTAGTGGGACCTAAAAAAAATGCTGACATCTTTGAGGGTGGGAAAGCAGCACACTAGGTTGACTCCTGATAAGGTCTCCAGAAAATAGGGAATACCAGATGTTTATCTTGTTCTAAATTGTGACAATAACCATGACAGGGGGATCAATGCTTGCAACAAAAAATACGGCCGTACACAAGAGCCTGCCGCCTGCTTCAACTTACAGCTATTGTTACTCCAGGACTTAAAGAGGATGACTATTACGCAAATGTATGTTTGTTTCCTTGAAATACCAGTTGTAGCTAGAGTTTTTGCTATAATATAGTCACCTGTTTTGTAATCAAATCTGTATTTCTCATCTACAAATATTACTTTAAGCAAGAAACTCATTATTCTTTACTCCATTATAATATTTTTCCCTCCAATTTCTAAATGTAGTGTGCTGTATTTGTCTCTCTTGGAAATAACTGGAATCAAGATCCAAGATATAACATGATGTAGGAGAATGAAAACAATACATGTCAACATCAACACACGTATTGGCTGCCCATTTCACAGATTACATGAGAAACCTATAAATTATGTTCTGTTCTATCTGAAAAATAACATTTTGCCCATCTGTTAGACAGCAGCTCTCATCTGACAAGTTCCCAAAAACCTAAAACAACACAGCGTAATCACTGTGAATGTGGGCTGTGTCTTACTTTGGACAGAACTACATCATGTGACCTTTTTCCTAAGATAGAGGAGCAAACCAGGTATATTGACGTAGGAAGAGTTTCTTTTCTATTGGAATGTTTTCACATCTATAGTCATACAGTATTCTGGTGGAATGACAGCCACTTCTCGTTAACTGGCTCAGACTTTATGCAGACTAGCCAAGCTGTACCAATAACAAATATATGATCAGTGTGAGAGTCATAGAGCAGGCTTATCCCAGAAAAAGACGGCAATACGTAAATGTAGACTGCAGACTAGAAAATGATTAAATGACAGGACTCCCGTGGCTTGAGTGCAATAACTGTATATGAGGCTATTATGCAACGAGTTACATAAACTTTGACAATTCTGGTTTTGCCTGCGAACTCCTGGATTACCCCCACATTGCATTGAGGGTTTAAGGGGGTGTATGACGGATTCCAGTTTTGGGACCTTTTTTCTCAGATTCTCACACATTTGGTCTCGAATGTACTGGGTAATATGACCACAATGCTATAGGAAGAGCTGAAGTTGGGGGTTGACAGAGTTCCTCCTCTATTCTCGTCAGAGGGCGTGAGGGCTTTGTACCCTTTAGCCCAAGGTCCAGGCACAGCTGTGAAGAGTATATGTTGTCACCCTTTGCCATCAAGCCCACATTTTTTACCAATGTCTGCCATCACACACTCTTGAACTGCCATCCTTCCATCTCACTAGTAATGTTTCTCTGGGGGAATGGCCCTGCAGGAGCTTATCTTTGTATCTCATATTTGATCTTGAAACTTGTATGGCTTAATCAGGCGAGAGAGTAGTACCATAGTCTCTTGATCAATAGATGTATTAATCAATTGTATATTAATGTGTACACCATGTCTATACATTTCAGTATTATTACACACCACACTATACAAATGATTAAATGTTTATGAATGCATTGATTATGCTTTAAATGTAAATTCACTTATTCACAACTTCTCTTTAGACAAAAATTTGATGTACGTACATGCTTGGGATAGGTATGTATACAATATATCAATCACACAAATTGTGATGGGTGAATGCTTGCAAACATTCTGACCAGTGTCAGTTGCTCGGGGTAGCATTACAATCTATCCTTTTTCAACCGCTTTACACTCTAGACAAAGGTCTACCTTATGCATCTCAGTACTGGGCCTGCTCCTCATGGGAACCGTCCACCCAAAACGACCAGATGAGGCCCCCTACAGATGGGACCGGAAGCAACGCCAGACTAGTATTGGCATTCCACCCATGACCTTTCTGTGCGATTAATGAAACACCTAAAAGGATATGCCCAGACGTGGGTCGCTTGCTCAATGTGCCACAGGACCGACTATACCTCACTGATGAGGTGTAACAAGACTGACACCCGTATCGGGTTGCTTGAGTTCCCTTCTGGAGTGGGCCATGCTTTGCAGTTCCGGACCAGGAGAAAGGATGCCCAAGATGTGTCTACTAAAAGAAGTTTGGGTTTCGGGTTAGATTTGTCTAGTAATTTCAATAAGTTCAGATATAAGGGAGGTAGAAGAAGGTAGTAGAAGAAGGTAAAGAAAGAGTGACGATTAAGAAGCAGAATTAACACTTCTGGGCCCAGTAGGGGGGTAGTGCAATCTGAACAAAGGGTCTGGGTGGTGGGAGAGAGTAAAGAGGGAACAGAATGGTAGGAAGATTAAGTAGTGGTGAATGACATGACCACAAGGGGAAATATGCACCGCTCTGTTAATGGAATGTGCTTTTGTTACTTTTCCAGCTATGTTTCTGATGCTGTCCTTCTTCTATCTGTGAGACTTCTGGGACAATAACTAGATGTAATATTCTTTCTTTAGTTCCTTTGTAAATTCCATATGTAGTGCCAGTACTGTTGAGTTTATCTCAGGGTGCAACAGGTAATTCAAGATTTTTTGTAAAACGGATCAATTCCAAATTGCATTTAATTTTGTGAACCTGAAAGATAATGTCTTCATTTATGTCTTTGTTTTGAAAAAAGGCGGCAAAAGGGCAATGCAGAGCAGCCTCTCTCTCTCTCTCTCATTCTGGCTCTTTATACTTACGGTACTCTATTCCGAGGACAATGTCTCGCAAATACACTCGAGCCTCCTCTTCCGTGAAGACTTGCTCAGCAGGCACTTCCATCACAGGCCTGCAAATAAAAGAGACGCTTTGAATATGTGAACACAGAAAACATTCTTCTGAAGGGCAAGCATGACTGTGGTCTATTCTTCAGTAGAAACCATCCCCAAGATCAGATCGCTGATAACACACCTGCCTTTCAGAGTTCATCATCAAGTACAAGGCACTATGTGTTTTCTGCACACTTTTTCATTCCTTTATTAGTTGGCAACTAATACATTGTTTGTGTTGATTTAAAATGGAATTTGAAAGCACTGGCATTTGCAGAGCTATAGCTCTTTGTAGTAAAGTGCAAAAGTAAATACAAGTTCTAACACCTTTTCCTCCTTTAAAAAAAGGCATGAGCTTCTGGTGTCTGACCAGTTTTTTAATTGGTAAAAGTGGCTCAGAGCTTTTCTTATGCACACCGCCATGGCTGCTGAATGCCGGTGTTGTGGTATACCAAGGCAGCCTAATTTTGATTCTATCACGTGTCTCTTTCCTCCACCACCCTAAATTTACTATCTCACTCTTATAGGTTCTTTCCATCCTCGTTTTCTCCTTTAGTCACTGTTTTATCATGTTTCTCTTCGTCCTTAGTTAACCCTTTTCTACTTTTCTCTCACTTACTCTGGGTTAAAGTCTGATGATGAAAAATATGTCCTCATCTGCAAAAATCGGTGCCAATGCCCACCACAAATTAAGCACCAATTCTGAATTAGAAGTGCACTTCCTAAGTACATTTGTTTATAGCAGAATCCACAAAGATAAAAGGCAAGTATATTTTTTAAACTATTACAAAACATATTGCATGGTAGTTCTGGCCTATAAATCGCATTGTGGAGTGCGAACACTGCCATTCAGTTATGTGGCGAAACCCATCAAAAAGTGCTTTAAAGCCCGTGACATCCTCTTTCACCAGTGTGTGAAGGCCATTATGTGCCCATGAAGAGTATAAAATTGCTGTGTCTATAATGTTTTGGTCTCAAAAGACATTTTGCCATTGAGATTTTCCTTTGCAACTAATGGATGTCTGACAGCCTGTGCCGCAGCAACTGAAGTTCAGAGTCCATCAATAATACAATATGTTTTCAGTGACTAATGCATTTTCATTTCACCCTGCAACAACAGAGCTCTCAAGTATCCCAGACGCATGCGTGAGTAGCTCATCCAGCTAAGTTCTTCTGTTTACGCTCTGTGAGTTGGCAGTCCTGTTTTTCCCTGTGCAAAATAAGGACCGACAATTCCAGGATGAGAAGCAAAAACTTGGATGAATTTAAATTTTCTTCTCAGAACTTTTATTGCCTGAAAGTAGCACAGTTTATGATCATCACCCCACTTATCTCATGTCACATCAGGGATAACTAGCAGAACAGACAACCTAGAAATTGGTGAAACCTTGCACTGCCAAAATCCTAGATATAATCCCAGAAGCGATCCTTTTCTGCAGGCTCTTGCACGCTACCAGACAAAGGCAGAAGATCGGTCTCCGCTCCCCTTTAGGAAGACTATTACCCATGGCAGATCCTTTTGCGAAAATTCACCCAGTATTTAATACACTCTCTCGATTCACATCAATAGTGCTCCTTCCTTTCGGATTTAGAAATCACCCTTGAAGAACCATCTCTTGGGAAACCTAGGCATCTGGCTAATCTCAAGACCTCTATGCTATCTGTGCTGAGTGGAGGATCCCAGGCTCATGATTTCCTTCTCTCCCCCTACAAACGATCCCCTTCTTCTAAACTTGTTCTCTCTAGCTTGTAGCTGTGACATGAATCTCCTACAATCACACCTCCTACAATCTCAATCTCCTACAATCGCACCTTTCTATGCTCTTTAACATCATACCAGGTGGGTCTCCTTTGTCTATATTTGCTATAACTCATGTCTTTATTTTTCATGTTAATGTATGCTTGTTTCTGTGGTCTGATGTCTTGCATGGATGATCTGTTGCCTTTTCACCTCCCATCAGAACCACTACAATGTTGCTACCTATTAGCCCTGCTAGTCAGCGTCTTGTAATCCTGCTATCATCTAATTTGTGACTTAATGTGATACTGTGAAGCGGTTGGTTCCCTACCTATATCCTTACATTGTCTTTCCACTCCTGATTATATAGTGTCATTTCCTCTCGTTGGCAATTCGATTTATTATCCTTTTATCGTACATTGTTCCACTTATAGCATGCTTTATTGTCTTGAACTTCAACTGTTATTATGAGGCGCCCTGGAACCTGTTTTGGGTGGAGTTTGCTATATTGAAGACAATATAAATAAATGAATAAAAATACAATGAAAAGGGACAATATGGTGATTTTCCTTGTCTTTACTCCCCGTGCGCCCCCAGTCTAAACCTCAGTGTCCCTTTGGCACATGAAGCGCATCTTTCAAGGAAATGTGTTTTTCTCCTTAGACCTTCAACCCTTTTTTTTCAGGCACAGAGTGAGTTTTTTTGGTCTTGTTTATATTTTCGTCTCCTCAGTCTCGAACCCTACGGTCCACGAGGCAATGTTCTGTCTGCCTCCACGCCGAGGGCAGCTGATGCAGCCTCGCAGAGCCGCTAATGAACTCTAATTGCGCTCTGAAATTAGCAGCACAGCTGATCTCAGCACATCTCTAATTGGCCTCTGCCTACAGCCCAGGCTCCAACGCCTGGTTCCTCGAGCTGCGCAGCGACGCCAGAGAGCTTGAAATTACGTATGGATGGAGGGTGATGTATTTCAAAGAAAGCCCGGTACGGCTCCTATAATATCACACGGCAATATAGGCGGTGGGGAGCTCGTAGACGCTGTTACTAAGCCTCAAATAAAATTACAAGAGGACAAATGGACAAATATTTTAAAAAATATTGTGCATCGAATTTAATTTGTTTAAACTTCGGGTTACAATTTGTAAATGATAATAATATATGGAAGCGGATCAGGGAGCATATTAACAAGATGTGCATTAAAGAACGCACATCGCACATTTCATTATCGCCGGATTTTTTAGCCGTGTTAACGCGTTATTATCAACGCGCAACATATAGGCGATAGTAAATCCTGCGATAGCCGGCGATAGTGAACATTAGCGCGTGAAAACACGCGTTGTTTTCACGCGCTAATGTGTGCCTTGATAATATGGGGGGGTGGATTCAGCTTTATGATCCACACCCCCATGTTATCAATGCCTAACGCCTGATCAGAGCAGGCGTTGGGAGACCTGCGATTGGTAGTTTGGTCTGCCCTGTTCCCATGATGCACTGGGCCAGGGTCAGACTAATTTGCATATAGCCAGGTTCTGAACTGGGATGGTGCAGTGAGCTACAAAACGGTGATGGATCAAGCCCTGATCTTTTGACTGGGTATGAGTGTTCTGTTTAACTCAGATGCTCTGTCCATTACCACCCCCTTTCTGTAACGCCTGATCAGAGCAGGCGTTGGGAGACCTGAGATAAACGAGTTTATCGCAGGTCTTTTCCTCCCAACGCCTGCCTTGGTGATAGGGTGTTCCCACCTCCAACCACATTTTACATGTGGTTGGAAGTGGGAACGCCCACTTTGCATGTCATTAGCGATGTTTCTCGCTGACATGCAAAGTGGGCTTGAGGCAGGCGTTGCAATGGCCTTGTTAATAGGGCGCTGGAAGTATCGCCGCTTTCTCGGCGAATTGTGCCGAGAAAGCGGCGATACTTCAGCTTGTTAATATGCCCCCAGATTTGATAAAGGCACAACCAGGGCATACGGAACGCTATGGCAGCCGCCTAGAAGACCACCGAAGCAATGATAACAGGTGCTGGCCATATTATGTGTGATATACAGCCTCTGCTATGGGTGCACCTGGCTTGGTGAGGGAGAAGGGAAGAGTGAGTATTGAGGGAAATGACAGAGCCTAAATCAATAACTAGTGCAGTCATTTGTCCACAAACAGTAAGGGGGAGATTTACTAAGATTTACTAAGATTTTACACTGTGTTTGCGTCACAAAAACAGTGCAAAATCTTTCTCCCCGATTTACTTCCCAGTGCTAAGCTTGTTTAGCTCTGAAAATACTGTGAAAATACTGTGAAAGTAACGCAAAGCAGTACATAACGATAGTTTGCATTACTTAGATCCAAGGGAGCGCACCATGGGTGGAGCATGGGTTATCTCATACAACCACCCAAGGTTTCTGACGCTGAACCCAATTTACTAAATAAAGTAGACTGGGTTTAGCGGCAGAAAACTGCGCCCTTTTGAAGTAGGCGCAAGGAAGGAGAAATGCTTTTATTTCTCCTTCCTTTTTCGACTTTAAACGTGTGCTGCACTGTACAGCGCACCTACATAGAGGGAAAGGGTTAAAGTCAGTCTATGCATAGTATTTTGTACTGGAAGGGTTCCCTTCCAGTACGAAACCTATGCTAGAATCACAGAGATACACTTGAAGCATGGCGCCAAGGTGTCTCCATGTTGCACGGCAGCTGATTTCAGTGCTGGCGCTCGTTAAAGGAGAGGAGAGTGCCATATTTAAGTACATTTGGCCCTCTCCTCTGCTCTCCTTTTCATGCAGCGCAGCACAGCATTTGGGGCTGCCGATCTTCGCTGCATGAAAAAGTGGTAAATCTGCCCTTAAGTGCCGGGTGGAAATTGTGCAAGCTCTGAGTTTCTCTAATGTATGAGCGTAACAAGTATGCTGGCGGTTCGGACTCCGATGCCTTCCAGGGTTGAGCAGGGCTCTCCCTGGAGTGACCAGCATCCTGCCACGGTTACTTTGCATGGCGGGGTCTCTTTGATGGAGTCCCCCGCGTGGGTAGGGAGAAAGCAGAAAGGTGGTTATAGCGTGCAGCGATGAAGCTATAACTCGCTAGGGGCAGCCCTGCAGGCCTTGGTGCTCCTAGCTCACCAGTCTTTTGCCAGATGAGGTTAAAGGTCAATCCACCCTAAACCTGGGAACTCAAAGTCTGCCTGTCCGTCCCAGCACTGCCCCCTTCTTGAGTCGTGCCTGTGCCCCGTCCCTTCTGTTACCCTTTTGCCAAACGGTGCATTATCTGCAGCTTGTGTCTGCCTTTGTGGAGCACAATACTACTGGTGCAGTGTTAATGCACTTTGCATCAGTCTACTGACACACAATAAAAACAGTGCATTGTTTTCAGATTCTGCCTGCTTCCTATTAGCACAATACACATGGTGCAGTGTGTACAGTTTGTGTGTGCCTCTCACACCACGACATAGAAACAATACAGTGTTTATAGTGTGTGCTAAAAATACAACAGTTTGTGACTGACTTTCTAGAGCACAATATAAACGGTGCCTCGTTTAAAGCTTCAGTCTGCTTATCATGAACACAATACAAACCATGCAGTGTTTATAGTTTGTGTGTGTATACCCTGGGCACAACACACATGGTGCGGGGTTTACAGTCCTAAACAGTCTTTGTCTGCTTTTTTCAGGGCACAGTAAAAACGGTACAGTGTTTACACTCGGTGTCTGCCTACCTTGGTCACTTTATCAACACTGTACTGTTTTCAGATTATTCCTGCCTACCCAAGGCACCATGCACTCAGTCTTTACAAATAGAACACTTTTATGTTACACTTTATGATTTGGTTCTGCACCAACAACTTAGTACTGAATTGTGGTTGTTCTGGCTCTGACTTGATAACTTGCTTAAATATCAATGTCCTAACAAGGTCTAGAGAGGAATACCTGGTGAAGAGGAGAACCTCAGAGAGGATCAAAAAGGCAAAGGAGACTCACAATGACCTGAAAGGCACCTCCTTTCCAGTGAAATATCAAGGCATGGTGCGTGCTGATTAGAGGTTACAAACTGAGGGAACAGGCACAACAATGGCACTGATTGCATGGATTCTTGGAGTGAGTTAATAGATTAGAGACATTGTTACAGAGTGAACTAGAATGACCAATTTATACAGAGGACTGATTGTCTAAGCTCCAATGCATTGTTGTAAGAAAAAGACTCTTTTTTGAGATCATCCCCATTTGTTTCTGGACTGATGCTGCTGTGTTTTTAATTCTGCACACTGGGGAACTGCTAACAATAGACTACACTCCTGATTGGCATATTTAATTTTCCTATAAGTCCCTAGTATTTGGTTCAAAGGTGTACCCAGGGCCTGTAAGTTAAATGTCAATAGTGGACTGCAGTACTCATTGTGCCACCACTAAAGTGACAATGCAAAGCACATCTCCAGCAGCCTTGGTATGCAGTTAATAAATTGCCAATTCTGCCTGGCAGAATAAACCTCGTGCCAGGCCTAAACCTTACTTTCTAATACTTATTAGTCATCTGTATGGTAAGCCCTAAAAGGGAAAAACTTCTAGCGAGGGGCTATATGCGTAAACTGGTGAAAGACTCGTACAAGAGAGCGATGTTTTACGACAGACAGCACTTACTGACCAATACCAACAAACGGAATACTTCTGCATTAGTATTTGTCACAAGACAGTCAATGATGAATGCACAGATAAGACAAATCATTTCCTCAAATTGGCATATTTTAAATGTCGATAAAGAAAACAAAGAGAAAATACCGAAGCACCTATTTGCCTACCGTAAGAACAAAAACCTTAAAGACCTCATTGTAAGATCACAGCTACCCCAAACAAAACAACTAGTACAGAGAAGTATTGTGAGGTTAACATCAGTGGTAGGCAACTTTAAATGTGGCACATGTAAAATCTGCCCCTAGCAATAGAAAGTGATACAATACAACTGAATGGCCAAACTGTAAAGTTGAAAAACATGACTAACTGTAAAACCAAAAATGTGATTTACCTTTTTCTCTGCCCGTGTGGATTGGGGTATATAGGTGAAACCGCACGCAGTTTCAATATACGACTAACTGAGCATTGCTCAGCTATTTGTACAAAAAAGATGTCAGCACCAACAGTGGACCACTATGTAACATTCAACCATACTGAGATGAGATGATATAAAATGGTCTATCCTTGAAACAAACTCCCCTAAACACAATCAAAGGAGTGAATCCAACCAGAAAAAGCACGAAGTCTATTGGATATTCTTATTGGATTAAATCAAGATATCCTGTGGGCTCAAGTAATTGAATACAATCAGTAACACATCAGATATTCAGTAAGCTTGCTAATCCCTGTTTTATTTATATAAATTGCTCGTAACGATTTTGGTCCATCAGGGTAGATTCTAACTCATACGTTTTCCTCTTTTTTGAATCTTCCAAATATACACTCTATTGTAACGCTCTATGAGGATATTTTTCTCTTTTTAAACAAACAAGAAACCGCAAAATATAAATAGCCGATATCTTGACACTGATCCATTAGTAAGTATCTAGGACCTGGATCATTAGCTGCAAAAAATGGATTCCGTTATTAAGTTACACTTTTAAGTCCTCTCTATTAGCTAGATTCATCAAAGACCCGTTTTGCGAGTCTTTAATAACGATTCATAAGGAATCGCTATTAAGGACTTGCAAAACGGGATTCATGTAGGAATTGCAAAAAATATTGCGATTCCTACATCTTCCTTATTTGCGATTAGCTAATTGCTAATCGCAAAAAAGGAATAACTTCCCATTCATTCCTATGGGCCTACAGCCGTTTTTCACTGTGGTATGTCTGGCTCTCCTATAGGAAAACTCTGGGTTACATTATATCACCTTGTAATGCTTAACTTCGGTATGAGTAGATAGAAAAAGATTCAAAGACTCATTCTAATGGTAATTTAAAGTTCAAATTAGAGGTCAAGTCGGATTTCATATCACTGTTTTGAAAATTTTACTTTTACAAAGTTTTCATTTTCCTGCCTAAGCCAAATGTGCTTTTCTGCCAGTCTCACCTAACTGTTGATGGCTCTCCTGTGCTGAAATGTGAATTGTTTCAAGACAAAGGTCTAAGGTGTGGGGAGATGTTCTCCTCCCTGGACAGGATGCCCTGGGGGCTGTAGCGAGCCCCTTCCTGAGCTTTAAAGATACCTGTTCTGTCACTGGCAGAAGTACCTCACACCCTCCTAGGCTTAATTCCCTTTGTCTTCACAGCCAGCTAGTCTCCAAACTTAATGGGAGGGGCAGCTACCCCAGAACTGGTTTGAAGTGACCACAAGTTAGGGTTTGCCCATTATCAAAGCCACCGTTCTGAGTCGGCACAAGCAGCTCTGCACAGAGGATGAAACGTTCTGCCATGTTGGTTTTAGGGAAAAAGGGGAATGATGGGATAGTTTACAGTAAAACACAAAGGCACTGCTTCAAAAGCAAACAGGGTCCCCTCGGGGAAATGGTATCCCGTTGGTTCGGGATTGGTCAGGAGTTGTCCTCAAGCATGGGCTGGCACTGGGCATAAATGCTGTACCCCCGTGCCCTCTTCAAAACACATTTAGACTTGTGGAAGACAGAAGAAGGGCTGCAGCTACTGTTATGACCTATCAGGAGAAACTTAAGGTCTAGACCTGCTCCCACTTTTACCCAGGACCAAGAAGAGGACTGCAAGGGTCAGTTAGCTGGCCTGCTGTTGAGCTGCAGGGACACAAAAGCTGCAAGAAGCACACTTTCCTGAAGAGCCCAGTTTCAATTGGACCTGCCCTTGACCTTGCTGGTGGCTCTGTTGGAGTGAGTCCAGGCCCCCAAGTGCTTTTCCTGGTTAGCACTTAGGGGAGTGTACTCCTTCTGCCAAACTACAAAAGCTGGGACTTGGAAATATTCTGCCAACTTTTTCTCTGAAGAATTGGTGGGAGGCCAGGACTGCTGTTGAGCCAAAGCCATTGAACTGTCTGTCAGAATCAACTTGCTGGTCTGCACCGCCAAAGGCCATCTGACAACCAGAGAAGTTTGTTTCTAACTCCAAACGCAGAAAGCTACACCAAGAGTGACACATAGCCGAAGATCGATGTTGAGACCTTCCTGGGCATGGATGCTATACTTCGCCTGCTCAGAGCTTTCCTGGCTTTGTCATTGACTGTGACGGGACCCCACTCTTCAGCAACCAGCCATTGTTAAATCCTGACTCTGATTTATCTTGTAGCTTGTTACGCGCAGATTTGTTGACCTCTTTTTCTCTAGCAAATTATTTAAGTCCGAAAGTAACTCTTTGACTGGGACCAACCTGGGCATGAATCCGATGGGAGCTCAATCAGGGTCAGCCTCAAACCTTACCCTTGTCCCAGTCCAGCGAGACCAGTGTCTGCGGTTGGCACTTTGAGGTGCTAAAAGTTAATTCAATCTATAAAAATATCACTGGCTCCTATTACTGGATTTTTGTCATTTTATTTATTAAAATAGTCTCTATTTTTATAAATTAAAGAGGGATTTTTACTGTGTTGTGCTTTCAACTTTTATCTGTTTGGGTACTTCTAAATAATTTACACAGTTTCTTAAATTAAGCCTGTCTGCTCTGTGCTATATTTACCAGGGGTTGAGTTTAAGTTTAAATTACTGAAACCTTTACTAGATCAAACAAGAATAGTGACATTATTACTCATGGTGGAATCCCAGCTACCACATCTAATAAAACACTTTCTCACATTTGGCACCGCCAGATGAGGCAGGTGGTAATCTATAAACAGGTTGTGTTATATTAGGGCATATTTACAAAGCAAAAGCTCTTACACTAGGTGTATCCTGGTGCTAATGGACTGCAGTAATGACAGGCTGTAATTCATAAAAGGACAAAATACTAAGTCGAGGTGGGTGAGAGAAAACCATTCAGGTTTTGACAGCCCAGTGGAAGGTTATATGGTCATTAATATCACAAATTGCAACAAAGGGGTTATTTCAATGCTTGACACAAAGGGAGAAGTAATGGTCTTCAATTAGGGATCTCTTAAAAGATGGGAGTACCAACTGGTGAAGGGAATATACTCTGAGCTCATGGGAAGAGATCTAGGGCCAGATGTATTCGGTATTTTAGAATGGGTAAATGGTATGTAGGTATTCATTCGGTAATTTTTACTGAATCGGTAAAATTCGGTAAATACCAATTCGGTATTTACCGATTCGGTATTCCCCATTCATTCTTATGGGCCTGGAGGCCCATAGAAATGAATGGGAGTTACCGAATATGTAAATGCCGTATTGGTAAGAGGGGGAAGACCTACACGTGTGGCAGGGTGTCACATTGACACCCTGTTGCACCCCTGAATGGTGTATGGGTGCACATGTGGCACACATACATGCCCTAAGGGCATGTATGTCTGCCACATGGCACTGTTAAAAAAGCACAAAATTGCTTTTTTAACGGTTTTCGTTATTTACCACCAACTTGTAGTTGGTGGTAAATAACGAATCCTTACAAGTGAAAAGCACTCACTTGAGTGCTTCCTACATTAAGGATTCGGTAATTTACCGAATCGGTATTTAAGAATTCGGTAATTTACCCATTCCTTAAATTACCGATTCGGTAAATTACCGAAACCTTAAATTAGGCCCCTACATCTCAAATGCCTAATTCCGGTCGGTAACGGCCGAAATTCAGTAATTTCGGCCGTTACCGACCGGTATTAGGCTTCCTACATCTGGCCCATAGTGCCTAAACTGTGATAACAGATACAGGGTCCGGAGCTTCTGAGAGGCAGAAGTTTTTCAAAATGATGCTGTTAGATCTGGGGGTCTTTAGTTGGCAGAGGTAGGTACCAATGTCCAAATAGGGACCCTTGCTTCTAGTCAGGGTAAGGGAGATACACTCTTTAGATAACCCCTGCTCACCCCCTTGGTAGCTTGGCACGAGCAGACAGGCTTATCTAAGGCAATGTGTAAAGTATTTGTACCAACACTCACAGTAACACAGTGAAAACACCACAAATGGACTCCCCACCAGTTTAGAAAAATAAAGTATCTTTATCTAAACTACTTAAGAGTTCTAGGGTTTGCGTCAAAATAATCCACAGTTGCGTCACTTTTAGCCCAAAGTATCTGTAGATGCGACAAAAGTTCCAAGTGGAAGCTGCAGCGTTGAAAAATAAGCGATGCGTCACTCCTGAGACCATGGGGAGGCGATGTGACAACGCCGCTGCACGCAGCAGGCGTGTTGTGACCCATCTGGTCTGTTTTGGGAGGGATGCGGTACCTAGTATGGATTCCTGTGAGCAGGTTCGGTAGGAAGCGACTCGCACATGCACGATGCGACAATCTTCGGGACGGCGGCGATCTCCGGTGCGACGACGATGCGCGGCGCAGCATTGATCTTCTCCTCCGTCGGCCCCTCGATGCGTTGGTTCTGCGACGATGTTCACAGGAACGGGATGCGATCGGCTAGCAAGTGATGCACCGGTTTCTCACAGCGACGACAGGCTGTGCGACGATACTTGCAGCAACAGGAATCTTCCCGCACCAGGGCGATGCGCTCCGCAAGCGAACGATGCGTTGGTTCTTGCAACAGGAATTTTTTCGCACTGTCGCCGATGCGCTCCGCAAGCGAGCGATGCGTGAAAATTGTAGATCTTCTGTTCTTCTTCTTTTCCAGCTCCCAAAACAGCAGGCAACAACTTCCAGAGACCCCACAAATGGACCAAGCACTCTCTCTTGGAAGGGCAGAATTCACACAGCAGAGTTCAGGGGGGAAGCTGGGATGAAGTCCTTCTGTTCCTAGGACTTCTTAATAGGAGGCCAGCTCTTCTCAGGCCCTTGGAGATCTCTTCAAGCAAGGGAACAAAGCGACAGCAAAGTCCTTCCCCTCTCCTTGGCAGAAAAGCAACTGCAGGTCAGCCCACAAACACACAGCAGGACAGTCCTTCCTCGTCAGTCTTCCAGCTTTCTCCCTTGGCAGAGGTTCCTTCTTGATACCAGGCTGATCAAATTTTCTGAAGTCAGGGTAGCCCTTTTTCTACCAATATTCCCTTTGTTCTCTGAGGGCAGAGAGGCCTTGGCCTAGTCAGAACCAGTTCTGGTCAGTCCTGGAGCACTTTGTTTACTTGACGTCTTCTTTCCTTTGAGAGAGAGGGGCAGGGTCGTCAGCCACCCAGCAGGAGGTGGAGCCAGCATTGTGGAAGGCAGGCACAGCCCTATTCAGGCCCAGGTGCAATCCCTTCCCACCACTCAAGATGCAGATGGAGCTATTCAGCCTAGGGATGCCCAGGGGGGTACCTTGGGCCTTCAATAGGGGTGTCCAATGTGTACACAAAGGGAAGGGTTAGGCCTGGCCAGTGGGGACACTGGTCAGGTCAGCATGGCAGTTAGGAACTGCACACAGGTACTGCGGTGGCATGCCTGAGACACCATTTTAGAGCTACTCATGGGGGAGGCACAATCAGTGCTGCAGGCCCACTAGTAGCATTTGAATCACCAGCCCTCGCGCACACAGTGCACTTTACTACGGACCTACCGGTAACACAACTTTGCCAATCATGGATAACCAATCACAATAACAATTTATACAGAGAGCAAAAGTGAGGTTTCATTAACTTCATTAACTTCAAATGCCATGGTTGGTAAAGGGACACTTCTATGCATCATTGCAAGTCATTTCTCATACATTGTAAAATGAAAGTTCCTAAATTGCTTGTCAACATTGCTTTGCTTACCAAATGGCAAGCACTCTAACATGGAACATGTTGCAGTGCCAAATTTACTAATGGTGTCGCCCAGCCTACTCTCAAGGAGATGTTTCACATCTACACCAATTATGCTAAACACTTGGCAGACAAGGGTGTGTTCAGGCTCTAGTTGTTTTATTATGTCCACTACAGCAGTTATGTTTTCCTGTAAAAATCTAAGAATGTAGTAGAGTGTACTTTTTTCACATCACTATCAATATGCGAAAATAGATCCTCACATTTCTTGCCTTTGGCATCATCAATTCTGTAAATGGTTGCCACATGGATAATATAGCATTACAGCCCCTTGGACTGAGAACCAACAGCTAAGTGACACAGTTGGGATGACTCTTTTTTGCTGCCACACAAAGCACACAATGAGAAATATTTGCATTTTAGTTCCCGCGCATAACAAAACAATGCACAAGAATGGACTAAAAAGTCAATACATTCTTCATTAACTCTGAAGATTGTAAAAATGCTTTAAGAATATCATCTAACAAGTGGCAAGGATCTCTTACATGGAAACACTTCAGCTCAGGTATCGGTTTTGACAGGCCATCATACAACTTTTTCATATACGTAGCTGAATCACTGCAAACACTAACCAAAATCACTCCAATCTTTGTAGAACTTGAAAATAACCTTTTTGCAGCAGTATTCCAAGCGACAGTGAGCTCCATGTTTTCCAAAAGTCTGGTGTCATGTTTTCACCACTATCCCAGATGCTTGGTGATAGTACTCTTTTCACATATACTTGTCACCATACCATGCAATGAATGTTTAAAGCCTGAGGTATTGGCAATTCACCTACTATCAATACTGACTCACTAGAAACTGGGAGCTGATGTATCAAGGATTTTTACCCATTCTCTGTAGGTAAATGTGATGGCACATATTGGGAAACATTCTTATGAAACCAGCCATTTTACTTATCAGTGAAAGAATCAAACGCAGCCAAAATGTCAAATATAAATGTCAAATATGATTTTGAAGTTTCCTGATTCTCTACAGTCTATAAAACCATTAAATAAGACCTTAAACATGGTTCTTAACTCTGCATCTTTAGACCAAAGATCCACAAAACTGAAAAAGCAAAAGGAAGAAGAAATTATATTTTAGTGACATCCCTAAACAAAACTCAAGTAGAATAATGTTAGCCCAGTCTTTCTTGCTGCTAGCTTGTATAACTTAGTTATACTGTATTGGCCGTTTCAGGAAGAAAACAAATTACTCTTTCACTCTCCTTTTCCTTTCTTTGAATGGCATTTAGTTTGTGGTTATGCAGGTGTTTTTTCAGTGTTTATATGTTTACAAAGGTGAGGGCTATTTCCCTTTCAGTGGGGTTTATCAGTTATTATAGGTTTAAACCTAAAACCGGACAGCCTAAATATATTCTCATTTAATTACTGAATCTTCATTGGAATCTGCCTTATGGAGTCTTTATTTGATGACTACTTCTGCTCAACTTCCCAATTCTTTCAACTTCTTAGCTTAGCATATTTTATTTATTTATTTATTTTAAAGGTTTTATATAGCGCTGGCTAGACCCAGAGGTATCAGAGCACTTTACATGAGTATCAGACCATAGTTTATTTATTTATTTATTTATTTTAACGACTTGTAGAGCGCCTGGTGACCCGAAGGCATCCCCGCGCTGTAATGATTTTGATATCCACATGAGATGGAGGAGAAAAAAAAGAAAAGGGGGGGACGTTATTTCGGAAATAGAAGTGTTTTCAATTTTTTTCTGAAAATAAGATAGCTGGGTTCCAGTCTGAGGGTACGGGGGAGTGAGTTCCATCCGGTGGAAGCTTTCACAGAGAAGCGTCGGCCTCCAGTGCGTGTCTTTTTAAATTTGGGGATGTTGGCTAGTTGAAGGTTACATTGTTACAAAGGTTACACAATAGTTTGGAATCTTCCCTTCATGTGAATCTGATTTTACTCAATTTGTCAATGGCAACTTAAACAGTCTGTCTTTGCATTTGCTATTTTAAATCATTTTGAATTATACCAATCAATGTACTTATACGATGCTCATTGACTTATGACTAATTTGAATGATCTGAGTTTGTACTCTGCCAATTTGCTGATAAACAATCTGTTAGACTTGGCATCTTTTGGAGAGTTTCCCTTGTCTTTTTGTTTTCTAACCTCCCAATTTTGACTCTGTTTTTGCTGGTTTAGTGTCTCTACGCACTTTCTCACTGCTGTTCAGTGTTAAAGTACAAGCACGAGAAGGCCAGGCAAGGCCATCCCCTTGGCACCTACCGTGTGGATATTAAGGTACTGTTCCCTGTTCGATATTTGGCATACATCACAGCATAGATGACATTAATTTGTTACCATATCGTTGCCGCATGAACTTTTCATTATATCGTGCCATTGTCATCTATTGATTTGGTCTGAGTCTAGTTCTGATAGGCCCTTCAGAGTCACAGCCCAGAGTATGGGGAAAAAACTGGTCTCTGCCCCTGCTGAGACTTTGAATACTTTAGATTCGTATCTTGTCCAAGTGGTCAGCAGCATCAATAATAAGCGAAGGCAATCTCTGGGCCTAAGTCAATCACCGGTGTTGCCCACAGATAGTCCATCTATAAGTGCATTAAGCACAGCAATGTCTGACTCATTGCTAGATAATCCTCCGCTTAATCTAGTTGATTCTAATTCTTTAGATAACTATATTGAGGCTATCGATGACCCTGATCCTTTGACGGATAGAATTGATTTAATAGATTTATCAGACAATGCCTTTATTGATCCAAACAGCCAGATAGCCGCCATGGATGAAGACCAACAAACCCCGCAGCCAGAAACACGTGCGGTCAGAGCGTGTAGAAAACCTCCAGGGAAACAACTAGGTAGGAAAAAGCCTGCCACCCCTCCTTCCAGACGGGCGGGCAAATATGTAGATCCTGAGGTAGACATTGAGTCCAAACGCATCATCGATGATGACCTTTTTAATAGGATTCAAGACATGATAGACATCAAAATTAGGACAATAATCAAACCTCTGATCGGGAAAGTGGATAAACTAACTGCTGAAGTGAGGAAGTTGAGTGGGGTGCATAGCGATTTGGCTAAAGAGGTACAGAACCTATCTTCCCTCGTCATAGATTTAACAGCCACGGATGAGGAGGATACCCCAACCGAAAGCAACCCACAGCCCATTCAGCCCATCCAACAAGGGCGGGCGTCTTCTCCTTCATCGCCATCACTAACTGTACCGGATCAGAATGTTGAAACTGGAGTTTCTCACACCAGTGTAACTGATGCAACAGCGGTAAGGCATCAAGAGAATGCTTCAGTAGAATTCATCGTGGAAGCCGCACCGGTAGTTTTGGTGTTGGCTAATGTCCCAGTTCTATCACAAGATAAAACAGAGTCCAATCAGGGTCTAAAAGATAAAGCCTTACATTGGCTTTCAAACAATATGCATATGGCTCAAGAAGGGTTTGATAAACTGGCAGGGGACATAGTTTTGACTAGGAGGGTATCTTGGATTGGCAGTAAGCCTAAAAAGTACAAAGGCGATTGCGTTATTTTAAACTTTGCTAATGCCGAGGTCCTTCCAGACATCCTGAATAACGTCTTTCCACCCCAACGTCGTAGTGGCTCTATAATTCCACTGACTCTCAAGTTATTTTATGATGAGAGTCAGTCTGCTACTTTACCTAACACCATCAGGCATTATAAGCCTATCAATATCAGCAGCTGGGGGAGGGCCACTGGATCGCGACATTCAAATGACTGGTTTCAGCCTATCGCACATCAGGAGTCAGGAAGATCTATTTACCCGTATGAGCAAAATATCAAGTTTGCCCACCCGTATGAGCTAAGAACAAATGGGTGGGGGCCTGGTCCTTTGGGATATGAGCATAGTGCGCGGGGTCTAAGGCCAACACATTGGCCGAGATCTGATCCATTTTTGATCCGCCCAAATACCCCACATCCCATGTGGAATCCAGCTCAAAATGGACAGTTTCAGCTAGCCACTCCATCTGCGTGGGGTTTCGCCACAGGAAATAGATTTGGCCCTCTATCTGACTTAAACACCTGTGATTGACTTGTAATAGGAGCGGATCAAGAATGTGTGGGGCCGAACAACCCAAAAACTAGTAGTGGTGGTTTTAGCATTAATGATCATTCTAGTTTTCCAATGTGTAAGGTAGCCTCTGAGCCTCATTTATCTATAAATCTTGACCAGCAATCATTTCTATTTGGGACTGTGGCCTGCGCTAAACCAGGTGCCATTGGAGAGGACACACAGAGTCGCGGTCAAGTGGAAACTAGTGAGGCACTTTTACCGCAAGAACTATTGGAAGGAGACTCAGAGGGTGGCAACGAGTCAAGGATAATTACTGACTCGTGTAAGATTATAAGCTGGAATGTAGCAGGTTTAAATGCTAAACGCCAGGACCCCGTCTGGCGGAGCTTCATCTCAAAGTACCATATCATTGCTCTGCAAGAAACTTGGGTCACATCCGGTAACATTTGGTGGGATGGGTTCACCAGTTTTATAAGACCCGCAGTCCCTAGTAGAATGGGTAGGGCTAAAGGTGGTCTGGCGTTCTTTTTTGCTCTGGATCTAAAAGGAAGTTATAGGCAGATCACCTCTGATTCTGATAATATCCTGATAGTTGAAAGGGTGATTAGCAAAACTAGCAGGACTCTATATGTCAATTTTTATAATTCTGGGAACAGTGACTATGGTGGCTGTAATATTGCCAGTCTGGACAGTATTTTAAACAAAGTCTTACAGAATATCGCATTTGCTTCTGAGTTCATTTTATTAGGTGATTTTAATATTCATTTATGTAAATTAGCCTGTAAGGGAAGAGGAGCTGACGAAGTCGATGATGCGGTTCCACTAGGGCTTCACTTTGAACATTCTGTAGAGGGTCAAGAGCTTGAAGACCTACTTGCAAACTATAATCTATACGAACCCGACTATGGTCTGAGGATGCCTACCTTTAGTGGCGGCCACCATGGTACGGTGATAGATTATATTTTTGTCTCTCTTGGTATTTTAACTCGGACCACAGCTTATCGCACAGTAGTAACTCATCATAGTGATCATAATCCAGTACTACTGGAAGTGGCTTGGGGAGCCCAGATGGGTGTATCACCATCAATCGTAAAATCTTCACATCCCTTGAGGACCACTGATCAAGATAGAAGAGTGAAGTGGGCAAAAGTGATTCCGGATAATTTTTACAAAAAATGCTTCCCTAAAATTAAAGACCAGGTCGAGCTTTGTCAGAATCCGGACACTCAAGGGAAACATATTGTAGCAGCTTTTGAGGAAATATGTGTTCAGGTCTCTAATGATCTTTTAGTTAAACCAATCCAGGGATCCCAAGGACACAAGCGATGGTTCGACTCAGCATGCTCGAAGGCCCATAGAGATCTGATGGTGGCTCTAAAAATTGTACCGAGGGTAACAGATGACATCGTGAGGCTAAGGAAAATATATAAGTCAGCCATAAAGAAATGTAAAGAATCCATCAAACGCGAAACATGGGATAACCTCCTTTCAGCGGCAGTGTTGAAGGACAGTAGGAGATTTTGGGAGATCATCAAGCAGCCCCTATTCTCTGAAGATAGTAACGTACCCATGGACTGCGTGATCACTGATGAAAAATGGCTGTCTTTTTTCAAAAATGTATATGGGGGTGATGAAGTTGTTGAGGGCATTAACATGGGTTTACTGCCCAATGGGGCTGCACATCCTATTGTCTTTAACCCCCAAGAAGTGGAAAAAGCACTCTCGGCAACTACCAAACATAAGGCACCCGGACCAGATGGAGTCCCGGCTGACTTTTTTATGCACTCGCCTAAACTGTGGTCGAATGTTTTGTGTAATGTGTTTAATGCAGTTAATGGCAATTCAGCTCCCGCATCATGGGCAATATCCACTATCGTCCCCATTTATAAAAACAAAGGTCAGCGGGACGATCCAGCATTTTATAGGCCCATATCCCTTTTGGACTCAACCATAAAAGTTTTGGGTAGAGTCCTTTTATATAGATTGAGGGAGAATGTTGAGGGCTGTGGTGGGCTGTCCGAACTGCAATATGGTTTTAGAGAGAGAAAAGGTACTATTGAGCAATGCATTAATTTGCATTTACTCATCTCTAAGTATACGGTGGCCAAGGAGGGTTCTGTGTATCTAGCATTTATGGACCTCTCCTCGGCTTTCGACCTCGTTAATAGGTCCAAACTATGGTCGAGCCTGCTGGAACTGGGCATTGATGAAGCTTTGGTCATGTTTATGGCCACTTTGCATCAGGAGCTTTTTGCAGCCGTTCGAGTGTCAAATAATGGCAGGTGTACCCCTCTATTTAAATCCCTAAAAGGGGTACGGCAAGGTTGCATTTTGGCCCCCACGCTTTTCACCATCTATATTAACGGCCTGGGGGCACACCTGCGAGGCAGGGGCACGGATGTTCCACGCGCAGGAGATGTCCAAATCCCGGCACTCCTGTACGCGGATGACGCCGTGTTGATCGCCCGCACTGGTGTGGGTCTTCAGGTTCTCCTGAATGCCTTTGGTTCCTTCATGGAAAATCTGGACCTTAAGGTTAATGTGTCTAAATCACACACAATGGTTATGGGCCGTGAGTGTATTAAAAAAAGTCACAAATCATTCTTTTGCAGTGGGGTTTTAGTCTCCAAGGTCACCACATTTCCTTACTTGGGCGTTTTGTTCGACCAAAAAGGGACGTGGGGACCACAGATAAGTGCAAAAAGACTGGCGGTAATCAGACCCGCCTCAGCGCTCTTGGGTTTTGCGGGTAAGTTGGGAGCCAGGCCTATGGAAGCGATGCTAAAAATCTATAAGTGTAAACCCGTGGCTATTGCTTTATATGGATCTCCCCTGTGGGGGTATGTAAATCTTGACCCCATCCAGAGAGCAGAAAACAGATTTATTAGATCTCTCTTATCTGTTCCTCAGTCAACCCCAACTTATTCCATTCATAAGGAGGTGGGTTTACCGTACTTGTCAGACTCACTGAGTTAGCGCCCTTGACCCTGTGGTTGAAAATGTGGTTAAATGAAGACCTCCCATTGAATCACAAGATTTTGAAGGACGTCCAATCATTGGACAATTATAGTAAAATCCCATGGCTGGCCTACTTGATCAAATCATTCACGGAATTGGGTCGTCCAGAACTTTACTTTTGCCCAGAAAAAATTAGGGCCCAAGATATAGGCCACATAAAAAAGTTATTCAATGAAAGGAAGGATGCGTGCCGTGAGGCAGTTGAACTGCAGAAACCAGCAGTCAGGGCTCACTACCTTTTGGTGAGCGTACCCCATCTTGCACCTTATCTCAGCTTTGTCACAATCCCTTATCACAGGTTTTTATTAACTAAATTTAGGTTTAACCTTTTACATTTTCACCTTGGTTCTTTTAACCGTTGGCAGAAGCCAGAACTAGCCGCCCCTTGCAGCTGTGACCATTTTTCTGTGCAGGACACAATGCACTTTGTCATGTTTTGCAGTCTGTATCATGAGCAGAGGAAAAAATATTTGCTCCCCATTTTGAAGGAAGCAGGGTTCACACAGGTGCGCCCTGCGCTGCTCTACTTACAGCTTTTGACAAATCCCCGCACTACTTTTAGTATTGCAAATTTTTTAGTGGCCGCTGCAAGGGTGAAAGCTGTTGGCCAAACTCCGCCTTAAAAATGTTTAATGTACTTTTTTAAATTCTGTATATAGTATTTATAATGTGCATCTAGTTTGATGCTTTTTAGGTAATAAGAAGGCCAAGTATGCTTTCTATGTTATGTTTTATGTTGTCATGTTTTATTGTTCTTTGTTTCTTTGTATGACTTGGAATAAGTCGAATAAAGATATTCTGACTGACTGACTAATTTGAATGATCTGAGTTTGTACTCTGCCAATTTGCTGATAAACAATCTGTTAGACTTGGCATCTTTTGGAGAGTTTCCCTTGTCTTTTTGTTTTCTAACCTCCCAATTTTGACTCTGTTTTTGCTGGTTTAGTGTCTCTACGCACTTTCTCACTGCTGTTCAGTGTTAAAGTACAAGTGCTCCTGCTGTAAAGTGTTATTATGGATTGGTGTTTCCATGATTGGCATATTTGATTTACTGGTACGCACCTAGTAAAGTGCACTGAGGGTGTCAGGGCCTTTAAATCAAATGCTACTAGTGGGCCTGCAGCACCGCTTGTGCAACCCACATGAGTAGCCCTGAAACTGTAACTCAAGCCTGCCATTGCACAGTCTGTGTGGAGTCTGGTACTGCCATGTCAACTTGGAAAGCCCTAACCTTACCTTTTCTTACATTTGAGTCACCCCTACAGAAGGCCCAAGGTACCCTTGTGGGCAGGGTGCAGTGTATGTGAAAGGTAGGACATGCCCTGGTGTGTGTGGCATGTGCTGATAGTGTAATACTGCCAATTTATTTTTTCACTATTGCAAGGCTACCTGTTCCCATAGGATAGAATGGGGAGTTTGCTGCAAAGAGTTCACCAACATCTGGGTACTGCTTCTGGAACCGCTGTTTCAGTTGTCACAGAGAAGGGAAACGCAACCAACTCTGTCGCTGGCTCTGTGTCCTGACGGCACCACAGAAGGCACCATTTGCATCTCACAATGGCACGCTGATCTCACCGACGACAGCCGCCGTCCCCACCGAGCTGCTGCTTGCACCGTGACCTGTGGGCACCGCACTCCGCACCGCCTCGCTTCACTTCGCCATCATGGTCTCAATGACTCCGTCGCTGCTGCTGACTTCAACACCCGTGATTGCGTCCTGGCTGGAGGCACCACTTGTAAGTTGCACGATGCACTGCCTCGTCCCACAAAGCCATCTGGGCCAACTGACGCCAGCTCCCGATAACCGGCCCTGCCGCTTGCACCGCAACCTGCCAGCACCGCATCGAGTACCCCCTCACCCTGCACCATAAACCTTGGTCTCATGACGCCATCTGGACGATCATCACCAAGCCGCTGCCTGCACTGCATTGAGAGGGCACCGCACCCTGCACCGCTTCCATGTTGCAATGCAACCGCAACGGTTTCCACGACCCGCTCGCACCAACGTGCCAGCCGCAACGAGAAAGGTACTGTTACTGAGTCTGTCCACCCTTTCTCACTGACACCTACCGGCCCAGTCGGCTGGAATTGTTGTTTTCAGCATTGAGGTAGTCCCGGACGGAGGTACAGACTCGTACAAACTGTGTTTTTGAGGGATTCCTGCAATTTTAAGAATATCTTGCAAAGTATACATTTTTAAAGTACTGTATATTGGATTTTTTTTCGTTTTGGTCTTGTTTTACATATATAAAAATATGGGATATTTTTCTAAACTGGTCTGGTGTCCTTTTGTAGTGCGTTCACTGTTTTACTGCTGGTTATATGCAAATGCTTTACACACTGCTTCTGAGATAAGCCTGACTGCTCGTGCCAACCTACCAAGGGGGTGAGTAGGGGTTATTTTAGGAGTGTAACTCCCTTACCCTGACTAGGAAGAAGGGTCTCTACTTGGACAAAGGTGCAAACCCTTGCCAACTAAAGACCCCCATTTCTAACACCATCACGATTTGCAAATCTACTACTCGCTGTCATCCTTGTGGGGCTTAATGTCCTTCACTGTCATTGATATATTGTTGATGTTAAACCTCATCCCAGTACTAAAGGTCTCTGTGCTCAAGCGCAGCTTGTGCTTGAGTTTGCACCAAGGATCTGCACTGTGCATATCCCATCCGCATCAACCCTGCTGAAACAGTTACGTAACTCTCTGCAAGGTCAAGGTGGATGATGAGTTGTGTTGTAAGCAGCCTAAGGACTAAGAGAAAAAACATAAACACAGATGAGCTATGAAAGTGAATGGACAGAGATATTAAAAATAATTGGGCTCAGGGAGGAACCATGCAGATTGGCCTGCCTAAGTTCTGCAGAAGATGAGCGAAAAAGATACATGTGAATGGCTTGAGTGCTGTCACAGAGGATGCTTTACAGCTCAGGGCAGCAGAATAGAATGGAACACAGTGTCGAAAGCTGCAGAGAGATTCTGTAGTGTGTGGATGGCACAGCATTGACTGTTGGTCATGGACTTTACAGAGGGTTCCAAAAACATCAAGATTATCTTAGCACAGGAGTAAATGGCTGTACATCTTCTCCTGGAATCAGTCAAGCTGAATAACTGTAAAAAGGGATGAATGATTCTACCTTGTCACAATCAGAGACTGAGCAAAACTATTTCCCCACCATCAAAAGCCAGTGATCCTTAAGACCCTTTAAACTGTTGTCTTGGGAGACTTAAACTTCACATTATTAGAGCTGAGCTATTACCTTATCTTCTGAGTCTGCTTCAGAGTTTGGAGCAAGTTTTAATGCACCCACCAAGGCATCAGTTCCCATTATTCATAGGTTGGTGAGCCAGGGTCTTAATGTACAACTTGGAGAACCTTTGTGAGGGCTGCAAAATATTTTCTTACGGGATGGAGGTATTTGAAATGACCAGTGACACTTTTGCTATATATATCATTTTTAGTCTTCTGATAAAAATTCACCATCCTTCATTTCTTGACAGGAGGAGAATTGGAAACTGGGATGTTTTCTGTGTTAATTTGACCTACACAAGAGTCAACTGTCCTGATTACTGTGGGGCTGGTGACCCTGCTAAGGCTTGCCTACAGCTTTTACCTTAACATTCCCATCGAGCAGGATGGTGTACATAACCCGGAGAGATGCCAATATTCGAAGAATGTCTCTATTGGGCACCCATAGGTCTACTAAGTCCTAGGCTACATAGTGTCCTATGGTGCCCTCCACGGGCTGGCGATGACTAACAACAGCCACTAAGGTAGCTTCCTGTATTACCGTGGTCTTATGTAGGTGAGCTCTGAGTGCCTTGGAAGGGTTGGAATATTCATGTTGTGGAAAATAACTTGATGATGCACTTCACACCCTCAGAATTTGCTAGAGCAGTAAGGAAGAGGAATTGTGTATTTCAAGATCCGTTGCACTGGATCTGGCATGTGAGCCCCCAACCATCATGGTATTGTACAGCAAAAGGATCCATGGACACGGGGCGGCGTTATGCAGCATATGCTGCCCCCTGTGCCTTTCTGCGTACCTGTGATATGGATGACAATAAGCAGGGTATTAGTGTCTTTTGTTTGTGAGGAAGGCACTTACTTGTGAATAGATGAACTTCTTTTCAACCCTCACCATTACCAAACTAGAGTGAGAATCAACAGTGGGTCAACAAGAGGAGCCCTGAAAAGGACAGAATTGCCCAAGTGGGGCTTGTATAGTTGAGCCCCAAGGCGAGATTCACTTGACTCCCTGGTTGAACCCTCTCTGAGACACCAGAGCATGGCTAAAATCAACCTGCACCTAAACATTCATGGCCTGATTGACAAAGAGTTTGCTATGAGTAGCAACGGATCACTATTGTGGCACTCCTAGATTCAGGAGTAAGCTAGTAGTACTGCAAGAGTAAGTCACAAGAAAATCTTTGTGAACCAGGACCACAGAGTGTGTGGATTGTGGAGAAACATACTCGCCCCGTGGTGTAATGGCTAGCTAGAGACACAGTCGCCAAACATGGCATGTGACTTGACCCAAGAGAATGTAGCAGCTGCTGTGGAGGAAGGTACAGTTCATAGAGGGTTTAAACTCCAGGGAGACCTTCAGCCTTTGTCAAGGTCACACAAACCAGATCCTGCTGCAACTAAGTGATCCCTACGTCCCTCTGATATACAAATGAGACTAACGAGAAACCCGCTTCCAAATCACAGTGATCAGTTGAAAAAAGGAGCTTTCCAAGGGTATGGAACCTTGTAAAGGAAGGGGACTGGCCATTTGCTGTTACACACATATTCAAAGTACACACCACTTTCAACAGCTTTGAGAAGCAGTTTCAGGTTGGGGGAAAAGCTGGCTGGTTGCCCCAGAGTTTCAAACAAGATAAAGAAAGGATAGCACTACATACAATTAATAGGGCATATTTAAATATCTTTAATGGAAGAGACAAAGTCTTTGATATAGCTGCAATGCTGATGTTCTGAGTTTGGGTCATTAAAGTGGACAAATATGGTCTTCCTGTAGAAGCATCACCCCATCTGGAACACAGGTAATGTCACTCAGGCACATACTTACGTTCTGCACAAAAACAGTGCAGAACAAAAAACATATGGGCAATCACCATGTGGCTTACCCAAAGCTACATGGTGGTTGGCCTTTTATTTTAGGTCCCACAGCATAGGTTGCACAGGTGCATTTGAGCATGTGGAAACTTCCATTGGTGCAGGGAATAATTGTGTTGCCAGGAAGTTGTTAAAATGAAAAGTGATCGATGGAATATTTAAATCAATCATAGCCACTAGCAATTACTTAGGCCTGCATCGTTCTTTTTGTTCTAGGCAGCAACCAGTTATATTCAAATCCGATTTGGTCCAGCTCTATCAGAACAGTCCAGCCAGAACTGCCAGGTCAGGGTCCTTCCAGAGGTGAACACTATCAACCCAAAACTGCTACAGCCTAGGCGCCACCTCACCAGTAAGTGGCAGCTTGAGTTGCATTGCATATTCAGCACAACACCCACATCTCGTCTCGGCATACTCGGCACGCCACACAAGCCGAGGCCCTTCTCCAGGTCTTGCAGGGGGAAATGGAGGGTGAGTAGAGTTGTTTGGCACATTATGGATGTATTGGAATATTTTATGTGAGTTCCTTCAAAACTGTCCTGAAGAAAGATGCGAGTAGCCTGTCAGTTTTATAGAAATTTTCTGCTGTAGAATGCACAGTTTTGTCCATTTCATCAAAGTTTAATTGGAAAGGCGTCCTGCTGGCTGCTCTCGAGCAGGTCAGGCTTGTTTTGTGCAATTTGGGCCAGCTGTCGCCGCCACTGTACTCATTCACCAGCCATCACTGTAAGTAGGGGCTGAAATTTTATATCAAAACATAAAACATATTACTGTCCACACAAATTCTATTTCCGCTCTGCTTTGATGCGCCTCGCTCTTCATTGACCTAGTTTCCTGTTCTACTTTCAAGACAATGTAATGCACTTTCAGTGGGAAGGCAGAATAGTAAAACAATAATTCACGCACTCCCCCATTACCTTACGTCTTGTCACTGAGCTCAGAGTGGAACGTGTAATTCGTGATTAATGGAATTGGTAAATCTCTGTTTGCTATTTCGATCACTTTGGAACATACTCATGGCGTTCACATAAATACAAAACATTATGGAACAATATAAACCCACGCTAAAAGGACCCACTGCTGTTTGATAGACTCCATTTTACCAGCATCATGCTGTTAGTGAAATTAGGTATATTTATCAACAATCTCTGATAAATTGCTGTGTCCTTCCTCTTAAACAGCTACAACATAAGTGCAATAAACACCAACACTTAAGCAGGTGCCTAATCCTTTTAGCACCGTTATTTTATCATGCTGGATTTAATTTTAATTTCATAATGAATTGGACTCTCAGCAGGTAATGCCACCCGGGGAATATACTGATATCACAGACTCTTTTTTGGTGCAGTGTTACTTCTGCATTCAATAGCAGGTCGGAATGAGGAACAATGCAGTAATACCTTAGAGTTTCCCCTGTTTTTTTAAATCCACAGATGCAAGCTATTGTGGTTTTTTACCTGCACAAATCTGGTTTTGCTTGAAAAATCTGAGCAGGGTAAAAAAGGCTTGTTCAAAATGTGTGCACAAATTCTAAACCTGATGCAAATGAGGGTCTTTCTGATTTTCTCTTTGTGGTCCTGCTTTGGATTCCCCAATCGTGGACTTATCGCCCCCATTAAGAGTTGCATTTTTCTTAACATCAGTTCATGAACGATCGACTATTTTGCCTGACTTGATTCACGTAACCCATTCCCTTTTACATCACACCTTTGGATGGTGACATGACCTATTTCGGAGGATAAAAACATGTGACCTCAGAAAATACACATTTATTTCATTCGCTTTTCTGCAATTATTTCCGGTGCTTTGACAGCCACCTGCATAGAGGCTGTACATACTCGTAAATATAGGGCCCCTTTGATGACATTACCATTGTAGTCAAGCACTGTGTTATTCATATCAGTCATAACATGCATCAGAAAGTAAAGCACACTTAGAAACACTTACCCCCTGCGCATGAGGTCAAAGACTGAAAGGAAAGAAAACAGAACATAAGAAACATGTATGTTTGAAGGTCTGAAGTGTGCAACAGAACAACAAGCTGAAATGCAATATGTTAAGAGCTGCAGAGGCCCTATAAAAAGGCAGTAACTGATTGGCACCCGTTTTCAAAGATGAAAGTTTTAAATAAAATATGTACTCTGCTGTTTATTCTGCCTAGGTGCACTTTGAACCCATGCTTGTTGATTGCACATTCCTACCAAGGACTGGAATTCAAGTCAACTCAATTCAATTCAATTCTTTATTAAGGTTTGGAACTCAAAATAAAATCCACATAAAAATTTCAAGATAATGACAAGAAAAGATAGTTTACATTATGCATATAAAAAACCTTTACCATACAATGTTGTTTGCATATAGGACAAAAGGCAAATCACTAAATTTTGAAGGGATAAAAATGCAGCAGCATTTCATGAAAATACACTTTTGTACAGATAAAGTCACAGCCAAGCGATCAACAAAAAATATAAGTTGGAGGGGAGAAAATAAAAAGGATATATAGTTATAACGGAAACTTCCTTCTACCTAGTGGCAATAATTGAGTGCAAAAGTTTGCAGATAATATAGAGATACTAAAAGAAGCAACATTAACGAAGAAGAGGACAAATATCACAATGAAATTGGATTTTGAAATACAGTTATAATTCCTTTGCACAGTAAATAAACAGAATTATTTATGTACACAATGTCATAGAAATACAAGAAGGAGAGTGACAGAGAATCAAATTAGTCAATCCCACAAATAGAAGACTTCATTCAATCTACCACCAACAATTGAGTGCACAATTCTATGAAGGATTTAGGGATACCAAAGAAACAATAAGGGGAAATAAAGACCAATAACACAATGAAGTTGCATACAGTTACAATTTCTTTAGAACAACAAATAAATAGAAATATTTAAGTACACAATTTCATAAAATACAAGAAGAAAAATGAGAGGCATACAATCAATTAATCGCACCAGCAAGTAGACTGCAATAAAGGTTCTGGATTTGAGACTTCGCTGACTGTAGCAGACTACTTTTATAATTCAAACCCAACATAAAGCCTTAAAGCAGCACGGTGAGGTGGTAGAATGTTGGAATAAGGGCAGATTTTATGGTGTAGTGGACGTCCACTGGCAGCAGAAGGGATCTAGCAGAAGCTGGTGCGGCATAGTGAAAGCCAGTATGGTAGTACTCTTAGGTGTAGTATACAAACAGTAGGTGTGATTTAGTGGAAACAGGTAAGGCCTACTACAGAAGTGTGTAGTCTAACCGGAAATAGGTTTAGTAATGTGGCTTCAGTTGTTGTTAGTGAGATTTAGTTACTAGTAGCTGCAGATTTAGTTAATTGGCAGCAACTGAGGTTGTGTGGAAGAAGGCGTGGCCTACCAGCAACCGGGCCCATTTAATGGAATGTGTTGGGAATTAAGGTGTGGTCCTGGGGCAGTAAGTATAGCCAATTAGAAGCCAATGAAGTTGGTAGCTGAAGTGTAGTTCACCGGAAGTAGGGGAAATGTAGTGTTGGCTGATGTAGTCTAGTGGCAGAAGGTATAAACTAGTCAGGTCAGCGTTGGCCAAGTGGGTGCATGTTTGGCCTTCTGATAGATTGTGCGATTTACTGGCAGCCGGTGTTTGTCTTCTGGTAGAATGTGACTCAACAATGTAGTCTAGTTCCAGCAAATACAATCTAATATATGCACATGTGTAGCACCAATGTGTTCCTGTGGAAGGTGGTGTTGTAGAGTGGCAACTGAAGTGTCAGCTAACATGATGCTAGCATCTGTTTTCTTGAAGCAACAGGTTTGATCTCACAACAGATTTATCCAATGAGAGCAGATGTGGGCTACTGGCAGCCACTGTTACCCAGGAATGGAAAATATGATTTAGTGGACTTTGGTTTGGTCTAAAGGCAGTAGGCTTAATAGTTACAGCAGTTACGATCTAGCGTCAGCAGGGGTGAAATAATGGCCCTAGTGAGGCCTAGTTACAGAAGCGTGGTCCTGCACATGCAGGCATGATCTAGTTTGAACTGGTCTGTGAATAGGAAGAGGAATAATTTACTAATAGTAAGTGCCATCTAGCACCAACATCTGATGTGACCTTATTTCAGTAGGTGTGATAAAATATCAAACGTGTGGTGTGATATCAGGAAGCATAGTCTGAAATAAGTGTATTCTAGTGGTAGAAGCTGCATTCAAGTAGAAATCCAGTGGTAGCTGTTCTTGTCCATTGGCAGCTGGTGTGGCCTAATAGCACTTTGTGTGTTCTGGTGAAAGCAGATGTGATTTAGTAACCACAACTGCTGTTATTTAGTCAGACCTAATGCAATCCACTGGAAGTCATTGTGGCCTATTGACAACTCTTGTGAAGTAGTACAGCAGCTGTGGTCTGGTGGCAGTCGCCTTGTGACTAAGTGTATTAATACAGTAACGCTTGAGGTTTAGTGGCAGCAGGGATGGCATAATGACAGCAGGTGTCATTTAATGGTACTTAGTAAGGTATAGTGGCAGCCAGTGAGGTTCAGTTTAGCAAGTGTGGTCTAGCAGCACTTGGCTTATAGCAGACGTTGTTTAGATGCAGCCTGTTTAGATTAGAACAGCAGGTGCAGTGTAATAGTAGCAAGGCTAGTTTAGCACCATCAAGTGTAGCTTAGTTGCAGCAGGTGTGGTGTAGTAGAGTCAGATGTGACCTATAGAAAAATGTATAATACAGTCAAAAATGTGAGATATAGTTTCAGCAGATGTAGTCTGGCAGCAACAACAGATGTGTTACAGTTGTAAGTTTTGCTGCATCACACATAGTTTTAGGCAACTCCTCCTCCCTATATTTTACTTACCAATCGCGGTCTCCTCAACTCTTTTATTTCTCCAATATTTTAACACCCCATGCCTGAAACCTTGGCATCTCGCAGCAGACTATCAATGCAACACTAGTTAACCCACCTCCTATCTTTTATTCAGTAAACAAGCTATCACCCAGGTTCACATGACCCTACTAATCAGTTATGTCTCTTCTCAACCATTTTGAGCAGAAAGAGAAGCACACACTCAACATCTCATTGTCTGTCATCTAGCTCCTGCCTTCCCCATCCTTGTCCCACTTCTGTCTATGCCACTAACACATTTCTTTCCTCATCTTTCACCTCCTACCACCTACCGTCTCTGGTGAGCTTGCTACTGATCAACGCACATTGAATGTCTGATAAACTATCTTTCTCTTGATATCAGACTTGAAACTGGACCTGCACTTCTTTACCGAAACATGGCTTGGGTATATCCACGTAGTCCACGATGCTACAGCAACAAGATATGGATTCCATATATGTAACCACCAGAGAAAAGCTGAAGAAGATTTAGCTGCTGTGATATTCAAATATTCATTGCTAACCACCAACATTAAAGACATTCACTTGATACATTAAGAATCTCAGCGAGCCCATTGAACACCATCACAACTTTCTTGTGTGCATCTCTAATTATCAACAAATAATCAAAAAGAGAGTGAGGAAATAGGAGTGGCTCGTTCCTTTCCCCTGGGTAAATATCCACTATGAGCCCGTTATTTTTGATTGTGGACATCCCTATCTACAAACCGCAACCAGGCACAGCAGGTTTCTCTGATTCCTCCCTTGATGCCATCTCGGACATCTCCCTAAATCACATCAACCTTGACTACATAGGTGAACTGACTATGTGCTTGATCAACTTTCCATTCCCCAGACAAGAAACAGTGCAACAAACCTAGAACCTTTCTACTTCTTAACACACACAGCAGGTTACACACTCATCGTAATCTTCATAACTTCTGGATTCAACACAATCACAGAGAACAAACTTACCTTTCTAAGTTACCACCACCTCATCTCTTTCGCAATTGGGTCCCCCTCATGAACAACACTAAAACAACGCTGATGTAAACTACATACAGACACAAACAAACTCTCAGAACTTGAGTCTCACTTTTAGGATCTCTCACCAGTGAACCAAATAATAGATGTCAATCAGCTGTACAATAGGTTCTACAAAGCATTTGACAAATTCATCCCTCTCCAAACATTCCCACATCTTAACCAATGAGATAAAGCAAGTTGGATTAGTGAAGGAATAAAGAAGATGAAACCACAATGACATCACTTCAATATCCATGGAAGAAATCCAGAAATGTTCCAAGCCAAATCCACCTCCGGCATCTTAAGAGGATCTATAAATCCGGCATCAAGAAAATGAAAATACTATACTACTCAGACTGGATCTCCAGTGTCAAATGCCCATCACGAAACTCCAGAGGATCCTACAAAAAAATCTGCTACCTGGAGTGCACCACCACAAAGATGTTTCTGTCTCAAGATTTCTGTAGCTCCATCGCATATCACCTGGTCACCAAAGCTAAGATGTTAGATCTTCATCTTGCTAAAAAGATGAAAGACATTCAGTCCTTCAAGGCCAAGACAGAGTGGACCACATTGACGAACAGGCATCTAACATATGCTTCCTTAAATCAACTCTCAGGCTCAGAATTTGACAATTTGCTCAAGTCTAGTCAATCAGCGGGTTCACGATCAGATCCCTGTGTGGCCCTATAATTGAAGAGCATCCTTCTATTTGCAGCCACCACAACCGCAGCAACAACCGTCATCAACGACTATCATCAGGTAGCTTCCACTTAGAACCCCAGATATGTCTTACATAGCACCACATGTCAGGAGAAAGATATCGACCAAGAAGAATCCTGTCAGTAACAGACCACTCCCAAATGGCCAATACCTTGGCTAACTGATCAAAAAACAGCTAGAAGACAACTTCCTCTCAGATGCACAAACTGGACTCCTCCCTGGAGGAGGCACAGAATACACTCTGATCTCCCTCTGAGATGATTTGAAAAATGTCATGGACAGGAGCTGCTTTGCCACACTTCTTCTAACTGCCATTTTCCACACAGTTCCACCAAAACTTCCTTCTAGAGAGCACCCAGAAACTTAGCATCAAGCAAACCAACAGTCAAAAGATCTATGCCCACCTATATGCCAAATCAAACATCATCTTGTTCTTTCCATTAACATCATCACCTTTCAGTTGAAGGAAGTCAAGACTCAATCATTGCTCCACCCCCTTCATGACTACCTCAGCCCACTACATGATCTCATCACACCCTTCAACCTGGTTTGCTATAACTGTACGAAATACCTTCAGAATATCTTAAAAATCCAAAATCCACAAGATCTTGACAGCTCAAGACTAAATGCTTGATTTGCCATTCCTTGACCATGCAAAAAGGACCAACCAATGCTCTCTCTCTTTACTACGATAGTTACAAAGAAACCAGAACATCACAGAAAAGCACCTGCTACACATCTATCTCTATTACCATGTTAGAATTGGGGTATGTAGTTTGCAGTGGTATACACCCTGCCCAAGTAGGGACCCTTCCTTCTAGTCAGGATAAGTAAAGTGCACACTTAAGTTTGCCTGTGATTACCCTCTGGTAGCTTGACACAGAGCAGTTGGACTAAACTACAGAGGCAATGTGTAAAGGCTAAACTACAGATATAATGTGTAAAGCATTTGTGCACACATACAGTAACACAGCAAAAGGGTCAGTACAGCTCCTGCCTGCTCTTCAGCCCTTTTTCCTGGCAGGACCCTCTTAGTTCAGAGGAGTTCCAAAGTTTTGGGGTCACGGCCCCACTACTTATCCTACCTTCAGCCTTTGAGGTGTGCAGGTTTTAAAGAAAGTCTCTCTAACTTACTAGAACCAGTTCTGTCCTCCCTGGTCCAGCCACACCACAGACGTGGAAGCAGCATTGTGAAAGGCAGACATAGCCCCTATTCAGGTGTCAGCAATGACTCCTCCCATCACTCTAGCTCAAGAAGACTCATCAGGATATGCAGGGCACACCTCAGCTCCCTTTGTGCGAGTGTCTGGGGTGAATGTACAAAGTCCCCCTGTCAGTCTGACCCCGATGTTGATTCCACAAGCAGGCATAGGCACACAGAATGCTAGAGCAAGAAAATGCCCACTTTCTAACAGTTAAATACTCAAAAATATCCAGCAGCTACTGTTAGAATTTAATCAAAAGCAGAGCTGGTGGAGTTCATTCTTAGGCTCTTGTGATTTATTTCACAATTTTTCTGGATTATTCCATAGATTCAGTGACATTCAATTCATGTCAAACATTAAGGGCAACACAAACTGGTAACGTTTTTCAACTTTTTAACAGTGGAATTTTCAAACACACAATTTAACCAGCATTGGCATAGCCAATAGGTCTTGCCTTTGGGACCTTATAAGTGTTTAGCGATGCAACAGTTATTGTTGTTGCAGTAAGGATATTGTGCTGCATAAATAAATACTTATAAGGTCCCAAAGGCGAGACCAATTGGCTATGCCAATGCTTGTTACATGCTTTGCATGCACACATGCAATGTGTTGCATTAAAAGTAGTCTCACTGGCTTTGCCAGAGTTCGGGCAAAACTATCAAAAAGGATTGCTTTCAGTATATAATGCATATGGACGATAAATAATTGGATATGACAAACAGCATGGTGAATTTTTAGATGAATTACACAAAAGCCAGTAGGAATTAAGGCACAGATCTGCACCTGGAAAGAGAGTAGGGTTCTGGTGTGGGTTTATTTAAATAATGGTATGACTGCTAACAATTTAAAACAAAAATGACAGATTTTGATGAGGAGACATTGGTTAAAATAAGGGTGAAGCAGGAATAGACTAAAGGAAGGGCAGAGGTTTGATGGTTTAGAGCCTGGAAGGGTCAACAGGAGCAGAAGCAATGATGAGGTCTTGAGAATGGGAATGAACACCAGGCAGCTGTAGGTGAGAAGATGGTGGGGCTGGCAGCCTGCAGTGGACAGGGGAGTAGTGTCTGAGTGTCAAAGGGGAGGTGAGGGTTATACTAAGAGGTTTCCTTCGGAGAGTGATTTAAGAGAAGAATCAGGAAACACAGTCAACAGCAGTGAGGCCAGTCTGTGTCAGGGAGATGTGTTTTGGGGGGATGAAAGTAGAAAGCTGATGTTTACGGGACAGCTGTGGAGAGTGGGATGGAGAGACGTGATTCTCTCTTGGAAGGACACTGACGTAGCAGTGTCAATGACATACTTAAGGACACTGGAAGCTTTTTACAGATATGAAAGTGGCTGAGGGTTCAGGATTTTTGCCATCTGCAGTGAGGAGTGTGAACTTGTGTCTTTAAGCAAGACATGGGGATGGTCATCCATGGCTGGAGAGGAAGTGGATTGCTAGAGGGAAAGTTGTGAGGGGGTCATGAGACTCACATGCAGAGAGCGTGTTCTGATAAATTATTATATCAGGAGGGGTTCTGTAGGGGAAATGCAGGGATGGAATCTGGTGTTTTCATTTAGGCACCAGAGGGTTAGAGAGCTGCGGGAGGAGCATTAATGGGCATGTGGATTAGATTTGCTCGAGATATTATATTCATGGAGGATTACCCAAATAGTTCCCACATCACTGGTTCAGCTGCTCAGCTTGCTGTGCTTTTAAGACGAGGAATCCAGGCATGCTGACGTGTTCCACAGTCTTCATACACCTCGAGTTTCAGGGAACAGTTTGCCCTTCCACAGTCTTCTATGCCTTTGTCTCTTAAATTGACCCACACTGGGCTCCTGGAGAAGGCAGTGATCCCATAACCAATAACTATACAGGTAGTGAAACCTTCCAAAGTCAAAGTGCCACCTCCATCACATCTCACACGGTCTACATGCATGTTCATGATACCTGCACAGACACTTTTGCTTCACCCAATAGCTGATAAATATGTCAGAGATATGCACATTGCGTATGGTCGTTGGAGAAGGAGCGAAAAGTCAGTATGATATGGAAGTTTGCAGGACTGAGAGTAAGATGGAGGAAGCGATTACTGAGTGTAACACGGAAGGGGGCTTAGCAATTATAAAAAGAAGAAATAAAAGTGAGTGTGCGAACACGACAGAGCAGATAACAAGACACCTGGACTGAGATTGATGTAGGGCGCAAAAGGGTGAGGAGAACGGAATGAATAAGTGAAGGAGGAAGAGAATGCTGACAGTATGATGGGGTGAGAACAAGGTGTATGTATGAAGGAGTGAGGTGAGAAGGAGTAAAAGGGAGAGGAGAGGAATGAGGATTGACTGCTTGAGAGTGAAGGAAAGTAGGCCATTGTGAAAGGGGCGAAGAGAGGGTCGAGTGTCTGATGGAAGACAGAAAAACTGGTTCATCTGAAGAAGAAGAGAGGTGGGTGTGGAAAGGAAGATGTGAGTACAGATTGTAAGAGGGAATGAGTGATGGCTGAGTGAGATGACTCGGAAAGAAGGCGGGGCTGCGTGGAGAGACAATTGCTCATAGGGAGATGGTATCACAAAGATGAGTGGGGTGGAAGCAATGACGATCGAGAGTGAGAGGGAGAGACAGGGCAGAGTTGGAAGTACAGAGAACGAGAAAGGAGGGAGGTCTGGAAGAGAAGACATAAGAGTGGCAGACTCAGGTGAGAATGCGTGACAGGGAGGGGAAATTGAGTGAGTGCAAGAGAGAAGGATACAGAACGTGCATGCTTGTCACACTAAAGGAAAAACACACTGCTGGCACTGCAATCGTGTGTTTGCTGGTGCGGGAGTGGTGCGTGTGTATGTGTGCGTGCAGTCTGCTCTTTTTGGAAGCACACACTCGTGCTTCGCCCCTGTGCGCTACCACATGGTGGATGCTGCCACAAGCATGAATGTGTGCTTCAAAAAAGAGCAGAGCGACGGCTAAAGGCCCTTCTATGCAACGTATGCGCGCTGCGTAGGCGAGACCTAAAAACCATCTTCACTAAAAGATGTATTTTTAAATACTGAGTTCAGGGAATCGAAACTCTAAATTTCCATTTCTTCCCCAACTGAAAGTTACACTTGTGAAATGCTACAAGGCTGCTCCAATGATAACCTATGGGAGCGATAGCCTTTCAATAGTGAAAAACAAAATTGGCAGTATTTCACTATCATTGCCTTTGGCTAGGTTCATGCTAGACTAATACCACTGCATACATACAGACATACATAAAACTGAGCAACACAGACTTTTAACAGGTTGGGGGTCATTAAATGAAACTGAAGGCCCTGGCAGAGAGCTCAAATGGAGTGAGGGAGATCAGACTCTCCCTTTAGTGTTTTGTAGTGATGATTTCCCCTTAATGCATGGAGTTATAGTTTGCTTTCTAATATACTGGCTGAAAACAGAGAGTTCTGAAATAGAACTCATGCTTTCACACAATTGGAGCATTATTTGTCGAGGTTGCAATGTGTGGAAGGGGACCATTAAAACCATACTATTTGCATTATTTGCACGATATAAGTGTCAATCACATAATAGAATAGTAACATTTAGAAAAACAGGCACCCAAAAGAAGCATTGATCTGATGCACTTTGCATTTCACCTGGTTAAAACGCTCTGTTCTAACTACTGCCAAACGTCTTCTTTCCGTAACTGTGAGGAATAAATCCATAAACTAGGAGTTTTTACACATTTGCTAGTGGAACCGCAGTGATTGCATTTCGTTCACTGAAACCTTGGCCTTCTTTTCTCGTATTAATCACAGGTCTATTCAGCAGCACAGCATGTCCTCAGTCCCCAGAGAGAGACTGATGAACTGTATCAAAAGGAAGCAGTAAAACGTGGAATGGGATAAGCAAAAGCAGATCCTTCGTGAAGGAGGATGGAAACATATCACATCTCCAGCTAACCTAGGCGCCTATTAGGATGGCAGACGGACCTGCGTCCGTCCGCCACCCCCGATGTGACCGCCACCCTGGCGGTCACATCCCGTATATTTTACATTGCAGCGGGTGCTGCTTTGAGCACCACCCGACGCAATGTAAAATATGCATGTTTCACTTTGGCATGCACAACTTGGCAGGCACTGCGTGGTGCCTGCCACCTTGTGCATGCCAAAGCTCCTGTGCACCCCCCACCCCCCAACACGCTGAGGGCCTGCAACGGGCCCCCAAACACAAAAGACCACATGCTTTTCCACAGTGAAAAAGCCGCTGTGGAAAAGCATGTTTCCGCCTGCAACCTAATATGGCTGGCGGTGTCTTGCAGACACCGCCACCATATTTGCGTGCATACACCGCGGATCAGCGGCGGACGGCAATCCGCCGCTGATCCCACCGGCATCCTAATGTCGCGGTGGGTGTTGGCAATGTCCGCGGCGGTGAATCCACATCCTCCGGGCCGGCGGTGGCTTCCACCGGCCCGGAGGATGCGGATTCACCACCAACATAATCGACCCCCTAGTGTGCCTGTTAGTCGCCATTGGTGCAGGCTCCTAAAAAATCACTGTGATGCAGTGCTGTGCCTCCTATGCCTGGGTGAACGCAGGCAGCATTTTATGAGCTGCAGCAGTGCAGTTGCACCGAAGCAGTGGCTTTAGTCTGCGCAAGGCTGATGCAAGCAAAGGGATGCAGCAGAAGTCATGGATTCCTGCTGCTTATCTCCCTTCTGTGGGTCCCTCCATTGTGAAGTGGGTTAACATGTCACAGTCAATCACTCACATCACATCACGCAGGTATTGTGTAGTGTACCACTGTACTTAAACTCCGAGCTTTGTTTCTTGTTACACTCTCTGTGTCTGACCGTCTGATACGACAGAGACAGTCAGTCTCAGACTCAATAGGGCAGGGCCCCTGATTGAGGAAGAATAATTTCAACAGGCACACTGAATGATGTGCCCCATCTACCCATGCGAATCATCTCCTGTATGACTTCCAATCTGGCTACAGAGGTATGCTGCAGCCGGAGGTCTCCACCTTGAGACCCTCACGGGTGAGAAGCGTGCTTACAATCCCCTGATTGATTGATTGACCTTACACATCATAGATGATGCCCTGCTGATAACAGATGAAACTGACCCCTACCTTCTGATATAACTGGACATCTCAGCTGCCTTCGACACATTCGACCATCCCACCCTCATACTCGAGTCACCAATGAGATTCCCCGGCAATGTCCCATCCTACCTTTCCAACCAACAGGAGTTTGTTCACATGATCACCTCCAAGCCACAAAATATCCCTATCATGTGTAGATTCCCCAAGGTTCCACACTAGGTTCAAACCTAGACTTGACAGGGTTCCATATAGGTTTAAACCTAGACGTGACTAAACTAGGCTTAACTGCTACAGAAATTGAGGGCATCGTAATGAGAGTACATGAGTACAATCCCACACCCCTCTGGAACCGGGGCAAACGTATTTCAAACACAACCATGTTCACTTGAGGTATAATTTGTATACTTTTGACAATGGGTGGTATACCCAATATGATCACATTCATCAGCAAATCATCAATAACCCATGCAAGCCTGAAACACACTTCCATTTATTTGTATCTCAGATAAAAATACAATAATCCCGAATGTACAAATTGTACCTCCTTGGAATAGTGTTGCCGAAAGTCGGAGAGTACGGACCAAAGTACGTAATTTTCACAAGATGGGTGTATGTAGGGATGATATTTACTATAAAAATATGAATATTGAAGGAATAAAAGTACATTAGATAATTACAACTGAACCTAACTTTACACTTTCTTACCAAAGTGTACGCACATGTGCGGTTATGATGTAATAAAGTGAGGTAAATGAACACCCTACACTAATTTGCTTACCTTACAGCTTGCATTATGGATGTATGCATAAGATACATGCAGAGAGCGGGTATGTTTGTGAACAACTAAACAGGAAGTAAATTATGACTATGCATACGCACAGTTGATGCATGTTGTAAGATGCACATGTTGAATGGCTCCACAAGGTCTACTTCAGCGAGATTTGAATGACTACTCATTAGGTGCTCAACTCACAAAATGATCTGCACATCGCTGTGTCTCCCCACTGAATGAAAAGAATGACTTGCATTCTAAACAATCTTGCCTCACATTTGTTTCTAAACCATGGGATTTCCATATGAGTTTAACTTGAGGCGAATTGTATTTCTCCCAGGCGTTCATTTGAAACAAATCACCTATTTTAAATCACTCTGTCCAGTGAGTCTTATTTGATTATGTGAAGTAGTGCTTCCCTTGCAAGCAGTGTTGCATACCTGTGCTGCTTGAAATGGCATAGGTTCCCTTACTGAAGCCGCAGAGCTTGGAATCAGCAGTCCTGACCAGTTATCGCCACATGTTGCTTGTCCCCATTATGGCTGAGATAGATGAAAACTATGTTGTCCCCCAACAGAGCAACTTTCTGGAGGAGTCAAAACTCTTGCTTGTTGTTCAATTCAGATTCAGATGAGATTGGAGCACCGAATCTGCTGTGATACTGAAAATGGATGACTTCACATCGGCTGCCTATGTCAACAGCACCATGATTTTGACCTATCAGCAGCATTGGACATAGTTTACCATGGTGTCCTGATTTCCGGACTGAGACAGACAGGGAGAGAGAGCAAACAACCCTCTATCCTGTGGTGAAAATTATTTTTGCTGGAACAGATCTGATGAGTTTCTATGCCACTTTATTTTTAGGTCTTGCCTGAGACAGCACATATGCTGCTACCACTCTGAAGTCGCTGCTGCAATTGTGCGAGCGCAAGCTTTTCCAGCCTATTTTTAAAACTTGATGTATATGTTTGTAGCGTGACAAGATTTTTTAACTTACTATTGCCTGTTTGCACAATTTTATTCTTTACACAGAGGACGACAGCGAGTTAGGCTGCTCCTCCTATTTTTAGACTATTATTGTGTTTCTTGTTTCACACGCTGCTTACTGGCTCACATCCACGAGGAAGTCAGCGAGTTAGGCTGCTCCTCTGATTCACCACTTACTTTGGTCGCCGAATCCCGAGCTTCGTTCCACCACGGCTGGGTGCCGATTGAGTGGAGAGCTCATGGGGAGGTAGGCGGACCAATCAGGGACACTCCAGCAAGCCGGAGGGCGGAGACAGGTGCCCGCGCCTCCCGCTATTTCAAGCCATCATCATTTAGTGCGCAGCCTACCACTCTGAAGTCGCTGCTGCAATTGTGCGAGCGCAAGCTTTTCCAGCCTATTTTTAAAACTTGATGTATATGTTTGTAGCGTGACAAGATTTTTTAACTTACTATTGCCTGTTTGCACAATTTTATTCTTTGCACAGAGGACGACAGCGAGTTAGGCTGCTCCTCCTATTTTTAGACTATTATTGTGTTTCTTGTTTCACACGCTGCTTACTGGCTCACATCCACGAGGAAGTCAGCGAGTTAGGCTGCTCCTCTGATTCACCACTTACTTTGGTCGCCGAATCCCGAGCTTCGTTCCACCACGGCTGGGTGCCGATTGAGTGGAGAGGTCATGGGGAGGTAGGCGGACCAATCAGGGACACTCCAGCAAGCCGGAGGGCGGAGACAGGTGCCCGCGCCTCCCGCTACCCTTATTTTCCCTACTTATCCTCATGTGCTGGTGGGGGCGCAGCGGGCGGGCGCAGCGGGCGCGCCGAATGCGCGCCGAAGGTGCACCTAAGGTAAGCCCGTCTGCGCCCGTCCGCGCCTGGCCCGTGCCCAGTGCCGGTCCGGCTGCCCTGCCACCTTCAGACATCTTGAGTCCCTTGTCTTACAGTCGTGACACCTTGATCTCCCTGAACCATGGTTCTCATTCGGGGCTGCAGAGGTGTTCGCCGAGCTCCGACACGATATGGGATTGTAAGGTTTGTAATTTTCACCTTCCCTCATGCCTAGCACACGCTTCTTCCAAAAACCAGAGTGTGCATCCAATCAAGGCAGCTCTCATCAATGCCCGTACTATGGTGAAACATGCGGAGAATGTATTCGAGCTCATTAGAGACAATAATCTAGACATTCTGTTCGTCACAGAAACGTGGCTAAGCGACTCATGTGCCCCAGTAGTTGAACTGGCAGTCCCACGTGGTTATCGCCTGGCTAGAGCCGATCGCTCCTCAGGCAGAGGGGGCGGCACTGCTGTTATATTCAGAGAAACATGGGCTTTCTCCTGTGACAAATCTTTGAGCGTGCTGGATGGTGAAGCCCTTGACTTCTCCTTTACTCTCTCTCCCCATTTTACCCTGGGAGGGACCTTGATCTACAGACCGCCAGGGCCGATTGGCTCCTTCCTGAACTCCTTGGGAGATACTTTGATGGACCGTGCATTACGTTTCCCAAAGTTTCTCCTTCTGGGAGATTTTAATATTCATTTAGATTCCATTAGCTCCTCGGACTCATTGGATCTTCAAGACCTTTTGGCCATAACGCACCTAACTCAGTGGGTTTCGAAACCAACGCATTCTCATGGACATGTGTTGGACTTGGTATGCTCCAACTTTGCCTTGGTCCTCGATGATCCCCAGCCAGTTACCTGGTCCGACCATGCCGTCATTATTTTCACCTGGCATGTGTCATTGCCACTCCACCACCTTCCCCCCCAGTCAGGCCCCTTAGCACAAAAAATTAATATTCCTGGACTGGTGGAAGCTCTCACGCACTCCCAAATGGTCCGGACTAACAACCTAGAGAGCCAAGTGGATCTCTTTAACATCTGGGTCAGTCGGGGGGTTGAGTCCATTTCCAAACCGGCTCGGAATATTTCTCGACGCGTGTTACCTTCCCAACCTTGGTATACGCCAGCATTAAAAGAACAAAAAAGGTCCTGCAAAAAATTTGAGCGGCTCTGGAGGGTTGCATACTCCCCGCAAACTAAAGCAGACCTTCGTGCAGCCCAAAGAGAGTACTACACTGCAGTCAAGACTGCGAAAGGTGCCTACTTTGCGGCTAGGATCTTAAAAGCGGACAATAACGACAAGGAAATCTTTGCTATTGTTCAAAGCTTTCTATCACCTATAGCGGAGCATAAAAGGATCCCGGTTTCTGCCGAATGGTGTGAGGAGCTTTCTTCCTTCTTTATTAATAAGATCAGGCTTATTGAAGAGGGATTAGCTTTGAGTAACGCTGCCTCACTCCCCTTGGAGCTGGCATCTAGTGCCCCTGCTAGTAGTTGCCTTGCCAAATTCACTATGGTAGATCAATTGGACATCCTAACACTTCTGAAATCTTTAAAATCAGGCTCCCCCTTGGACCCATGTCCAGCAAGAGTTCTGGCGGGAGTAGCAGACTGTGTAGGGTCTGAGGTCACTACTTTGATCAATTGGTCTTTACAATCGGCAGTGGTACCTAAGCAGTGGAAGCAAGCCAAACTCCTGCCTCTCCTGAAGAAACCCTCGGCAGACCCCGCTAAAGCAGCCAACTACCGCCCCATCTCCTTGCTCCCGGCACTGGCAAAAGTCTGCGAAAAGGTTGTTTTCCGGCAGCTGAACGCCTTTGTAGAGGAGTCTGGTGCACTTCATCCAGCCCAGTCGGGCTTCAGGGCCTCCTTCAGCACGGAGACAGCCTTGGTGGAGGTGGTGGAAGCCATTAGGGAGTGCACGGACAAGGGTGGCAGAGCGGTGCTAATCTTATTGGACCTCTCTGCCGCCTTTGATACGGTTCCTCACCAACTCCTCCTGGCTCGCCTCTCTGAGATAGGCAGCATGGGGGCTGTGTGGTCCTGGTTGGAGTCTTTTCTGGACTCCCACTATCAGGAAGTCTGGATGCCCCCGTACTCTTCTTCGGCCAGGTTTGTTCAGACCGGGGTCCCACAGGGCTCTACATTGAGCCCGCTTCTTTTTAACATCTATATGACCCCGCTGATCTACCTGGCCGAGGAGTTGGGTGCAAAAATTATGGCCTACGCTGATGACACCCAGCTCCTGTTTACATGGGGCAACTCGACACTAGAAACAGAAGCAGCACAAAAATGCCTGGCAGCCGTCTTTACCTGGTTAGCTTATTCCAAACTTAAATGTAATGAGGGAAAATCAGAGATCTTACTATACGGTCAATTTCCAAGCCAATTCACTGAATCGGTTTGGCCTCCGGATTTTCCCCGTCCCCTCTCCGAAGGTGGCCCTGCTAAGAACCTGGGCATTTGGTTCAACGAAGATCTGAGGTTCGCAGAGCAGATCAAGCGTTTGACGGGTGCCTGCTTCGGGACCCTCAGATCTTTGAGTAGATTTTTCCCTCTTTTACCCCAGCCAGCTAAAGAAACGGTCGCTAGAGCCCTCATACTGTCCCGCCTGGATTATGCTAACGCTTTGTATCTGGGTTCCCCCTCCTTTCTGGTAAACAAATTGCAGCTTATCCAGAATGCGGCTGCGAGACTCTTGTTGGGTATCTCTAGACGAAATAGCATAAGATCGCATTTAGCCAATCTTCACTGGCTGCCGGTGGCCCAAAGAGTTCAATTCAAGGCCCTGGTACTCACGCATCGAGCCCTTCATGATATTGGCCCTGCCTATCTCAGGAAAAGAGTGACTTTTCATGTCCCAAGTCGCCACCTTAGGTCGGCGTCCCAACGCCGGATGGTAGTCCCCCGCTTCCGGCGAACCAGATTGGGCGGTCAATCCTTTTCGGTTAAAGCCGCTGCCCTCTGGAATTCCCTCCCATTTACTCTCAGGGACACCAGAGACCTTGGCTGCTTTAAGAAGTTTCTTAAGACTCATCTTTTTAATGTAGCCTATTAAAGTTGTTATGTTCTGCTGTTCAGCTCTCGACTTCTCTGTGGTTATGCTTCGTGCCGGGATACTCACGAGTAACTGTGCGCGCAATAAATATCCATATAACATAACATATAACATAACATAGCGAGGCACTTCGTTTACTTACACGAGGCTTAGAGCTCGCCATTGCTTACCATTGATTGGCTTCATTGTCACTCTCCCTTGCTTGCCCTTTCTGGTCAGCACATGCCAGTCTGACTTCCTCTTCTTGTATTTGACCCTCCCCTGGAGCATGGCCCAAGTACTGCTTCCTTGCTTAGTGTCCTTCCATAGCTCATCTTGTACTTTCAAAGCTAACTTTTTCTGATTGCAGAAGCACTCTATAAGCGTGCATATTTCTTGTCTCATCCTGCCCTCCTCCCGTTGTCCTTGGCGTTGGTTCCTCTCTCCTACTCTACTCCCGCTTTCCCTTGCATGCTTGCCCTCTCCCATCCTCCTTCCGCCGTCTGTCGTGTTGCTTGCTTCCTCTTGCCATTCATCAGAGTGGAGTGGTGTGGCTCACTGGTTAGAGGTGGCAGACCCGGAAGCAGAGAACGGCCCGGGACCAGGGTTCAATTCCTGACGCATCAGGGTCGTGGACCAGGGTCAGCGGACTCGACAATTCTCGCCTCGGCGCCTACTCTAACCAGGGATCACACTCGGCAACTCTGGGCATTAAGCTTGCCTCATCTCTACAACGGCCCCCCACAGACGCCGGGGATGCCTGGTTTCACCTTGGAGATACCCAGAAGGGACCATCTCACAGGGAAAGCCAGGACGGGTTCCCCAGCGGTCTCCAGCGCTGGGACGCTTACGGGCAGCCGTGCGCTTTACAAATCCAACACATTTACATTTACATTTACATTGCCCCCACACCCTCCTCCTGCTGCCTCTGGTGTTGGTTGCCCGCTCCTGCCGTTTTCATGATGTCTTTGTTGGCCCCATGCCTCCTGCGTTATGTTGTTTGCCCTATCCACCTACCTCACCTGCCATGTTGTGTTGGGTGCCCTGTCCCCTCCTGCATTGTGCTGCTTGCCCTGTCACTCCCACCAACTTCCTTCATCGTGTTGCTTGCCCGCCTCTAGCTAGAAAAAAAAGAACTGTGATGCAGCCACCGCTGTCCGCATCATAGTGCTTTTTTTCTAACCTTTTCTAAGTTTCGGCCATTCTGCACAGCAGCCGCTCTGGTGTACAACATGGCTAATAGACTTTGACAGAGCCAATAGCTCTCACATCGGCCAGACTTTGGGCTTTGCCAATGCTTGTTTTTAAATATAAATGAATTGCTATTAACCTCCGTGTTTGGTAGGTAATTCAGGAATCCTTCGGGGAGCCGATACAGGTGTTTAATGCCTTTCAGCAATTCTTCCGTTTTGTACCTGCACATTTTTCAGGGAAAAACGCTGCTTGAGTTCTATTGAACGGGATATTTGCCTGCCTGTAAGTAATGGTCACATTGCTATAGTTAACTTGTGACTTGTAGAATAGCAAATTCTGTGAACGGTTTACAGAATCCATGTGGACTTTCTTATCAGTATTCCGTTTTCGGAAATTACTTATAATAAATGCATCCACCACATTGCACCTCAAACAAACAGTGCAGAGTACGCAGGCCAATCATCATTAAACAAGGATTGTGTGCAAAGAAAGCGCGCTCCAGTCTGGTTCTGCACATGTGCAACGCGGGAGTAAAACACCCCTGCAAATCTTCTCCATGCATCGCCCACATTTCTTGCTAAAGGAGTAATACTGCCATGTTTTGTTTCACCTTCAGTGCAGTGGGAAGTGCACGGGCCTCGCCGAGTGACTGCCTCTCATTCTTCTACTGAAACAACTCGAACTCCAGCCCAGGGCGCTGCACTTTATCATGCTGCGGTTTATGGAGCCAGCTCTTTACGAGCTGCCATTCTCGCTTTCATTGAGGCGGCGTATCTTCATCTCTCGAGAGCAGGCGGGAACAAAGGACAGCGCAGCACTGGCACCGGCGCGGAAGTGTTATCGGTACTCCTCGGCGGCCAAGTCATAATGACTTCTCACATGCACTGTATACCTGCCAAGGCTACTTACCCCGCACCGCCTGCAAGGATGAGATAGCATTCAGTGCAGGGCGCACCGGGGGGATTGACAGAATGTGCTGCTGACGCAGAGAGGCAGGGTAGGGCGCCTCTTGGGCAGCACGGCATTCCCGGGCAAACCCCCTGATCACCCTGTGGCGAGGGCGCACTTTGCAAGGGGTCATTCTAGTGCGCCGACAGGAGTGGATACGCTACTTTGCCATTATGGAGTCACTTCCGGGGTGGAGGCATAGGGGCTACGAGTAACCAGCTCCCACCTGTGACCTTGCTTTCTTTTGGCAGGTGCAGTGAGGAGCACAGGTATTTTTAAGGCATTTTGAATTTTTGGAGCAAGTGGCGGTCCGGTTGTTTAGCTATGGGATATCAGTGCTATGAACATACTCTTGGTGTAGATCTCGCACACCTACAGATAACACACCCATAAACGCCTGATTTGGCTAGATCATAGTATTGAAATATTTCATTAATCTGATCTAATTTTGCATTTGCTAAACCATGCCATAAATTTACAATCTCAATTGTACTGCAAGTGGATTAGTTATTTACTGGATTGGCAAATGCCATTCAATCATGCCATAAACCTGATTGTGCCATTTTCTAAATTGGCACCAATTCACATTTTGTTTACATGTCCTCGCCTCTTGACTCTATTGGAGTCTTCTGCCAACCACCACCAACCCCGTATTTTCACTCCAGAAACCTCAGGCCAGATTATCTGAATTAGGGGCTTTACACTAGTTGAGGGTAATGATCTGAAGTCTTGAATTGACCAGTACGATCTACACATTCTGTTTAGTATTCCACATGAGCCTAGCTCAGCCTACCTCTGCCTGGTTCATAGTAAAGTTTTTTTTTATCTACCTCGTCTTAATTACTAGGAGCAAGACTTCACTATAAAGGAGTGATGAATATTTGTGTGGGCTGGGAATATCAAAGCCAGAATACTGACAACATTGTGATCAGAAAATTAAGGGACATCATTTCGAAAGGTAAGTTTGTATAGATTTTCTATACCTAACTCCACATATTTTAACCTTGGTGATATATATTAGGCCTGGGCAATAAACTCTGCTCCATGGACATTTGGTAACTACACATTCCATTAAAAACACGGAATTCAGGCATAAACTCCGTTTCTCCACGTATCGGAGTTAGCTACTAAACTGCACCCACAAATACTTTGATAAAGCAACTTTACATGGTAAACAGCATGCAACCAATTCACAAAAGTGAACTTTGAAAATGAAAAATATTAGGCAATGAGAGAGGTGATGATTTTGGGGTCCTCCCTAACCTAGGGGGAGGACCCAGCAGATACCTTGAACACAAAGGGCATATCATGCTGAACAATTCAGTGGTGGTCCCAACCTCTTAGGACCACCCCAAGCACAGTTATGGGCAAACATACAATCCCAACCAAAGACCCTGCAAAGAATTATGGGACTAGATTAGCAGAGGGCTGTGAATATTATAGTATTCAATATCAAAATGATTCTACAAAGAGCTGCCGTTCAACTAGTCGTTACTAGGTGTCCCTCACAAGTCAAATGCAAAATAATTGAAATTATTACATCAATATTTTGCATTTGACTCATGAGGGACACCTAGTAACGACTAGTGGAACTGCAGCTTCATGAAAGGGTTTCAATTGTAAATTGAAATTGTAAATTGATACTTGTATAGAGCTCTACTCACCCGCAAGGGTCTCAAGGCGCTTGTACGAATACCGCTGTGGAACCCATCCTGGCTTTCCCTGTGAGGTGTCCACTCCTGAGCACCTCCAAGGTGGAGGCCAGGCATCCTTAGCGTTGTGTGGGCTGTTGTGGAGATTAAGCAAGCTATTGCTCAGAGTTGCAGAGTGGGACTCCATGATTGGAATAGGCACCGAGGCGAGAATTATCAGGTCCGTGGAATTTTTGAGCTCAAGACCCGCCGAGGCAGGGAATTGAACCCTGGTCCCGGGCTAGACCTCTGCATCAGGGTCTGCCACTCTAACCATTGAGCCACACTTCTCCAATGCTTTTGCATTTGACTCGTGAGGAACAGGGCCGGACTGGGGACCGAAATCGGCCCTGGCAAAGTGCTCAGCCGGCCCCCCCTCACCCCTGGGGGTGCGACCGCACTCTTTGCGAGGGCCGGTTTTCGGCCGATTTTGTTACAGGGCCGTTTTTGCAGCTATGGTGCAAAAAACGGCCCTGTAACAAAAACGGCCCCCTGGGGCCCAAAACCGGCCCCTACCCATGCGGCCGACCGGGGGATTGCCCGGTGCCCGCAACGGCCAGTCCGGGCCTGGTGAGGAACACCTAGTAACGACTAGTTGGACTGCAGCTCCTTGTAGAAATATTTTGATATTGGATACTATAATATTCACAGCCCACTGCTAATCTTGTCCCATAATGCTTTGCAGGGCTTTTGGTTGGGATTGTATTTTTGCCCATAGCTGTGCTCAGGGTGGTTCTAAGAGGATGGGACCACCACCGAATCTTTCAGCAAGCTGTGCTCTTTGTTTTCAAGGCATCTGCTTGTGTCTCTCCTTAGGTTAAGGAGGATCCCAAAATCATCATCTCTCTCACTGCTTGCTAAATTTTCATTTTCACTTTTGTGAAATGACTATATGCATTTCAGCATGTAAAGACAGACATATTTGTTACTTTACCAAAGGACAGCATAGTCCCCTAAGAAAACCCCACTCATCACATTCTTTTAACTTTGTATTGGGAAGAAGCACCACAGCAGGTGGGGGGCACAGAAGCAACATGGCGGGGGAGAAGCACATAGGTGAGGAGAAAGCAGTACAGAGGGGAAGTGTGTGAGGGCAAATGCAATATTGAGAGGGCAGGGGAGAGCAAACAGGCCACAGGTAGAAATACAGATAGCGGCTGGGGGAGAGAAGTACACAAAGGAGACAGCTGGAAAACACAAACACTCACATGGAGTGCTTAACCCATAGAGAAAAAAGAAGTGCTTGAAGTGCAAGCAGTGTAAGCACACAAGTAATGTGTCCATGCTGCAGGCGAGCAACAAACAAGAAAGGGAAGGAAAGCCCACATGAGCTAACAAATAAAAAGCTCGCAAATTAGACGGACAGTAAAGCCAACCAATAGAAAGCAATGGGTGGGCTCTAAGCCCACTGTAAACTGGCAATAGGTCTTTTTGCCAACAAACAGTTTGTGCTGGCTGGTAGATGCGACCTAATAAAGAAATTCACAGTTCCATTAAATACAAGTCAGTTTGGTTAAGTATAAGAAAATACTGGGGTAAAATGTAAAAGAACATTTGTTAAGAAATTTCCATGTATCAGAAATGTAAGTTTAATTGATTCTAAATATGTGTGTCGAGGTATAGTGCTTTTAACCTTCAAGCAAATTGGGTTGTACATTTCTTTTGTACACCTCGTATATAAATAACAAATGTGTAAACTGATTGGTCTTGAAACCTCTCTATAAACATAAAGGCCAATAACCTGCAAAAAGTAGACGACTGAATCAATACTTATTACAAATTAGACAAGTTTGATTAAGAATTACTGTAACAATGCAGAATTTGACCTTCTGGGACGGCGGTCTTGGTTGCACAAGTATTGCTATTTGCTGTTTGTGATTGTTTTGTTATGGAAATAAAAACAATTAATAAAATAAACAGCCACAGTCACATCGTGTGGGATTATAACCTGGCTATTCCAGTCATAGTAATTAGCCATGCACTTGTCCTCTCAGTTTTTTCAGCCTAAGTAGTGTTGGGATGTTAGTCAGACAGTTTCGCAATATAAAAACGACTTCCTTCATTCATTCATTTGGCCGAAACAATCTTCCTTTAGGTACTATTAAAAACCGCGTTTTGCAAAAAGTTCTTGGAGCACGATTCAGGGACTACAGGAATTATTACCAGTTTGCACAAGAACAAAACATATTTTTGGAATAAAAGCTTAGACCCGAAATGGTGGGAGCTAAGTATACCAGTGACACATCATACTAAGGTGCCAGTCAGCCAGTCAAATTGTTTATTCGATCAAATAAGTAATCATAAAAGATACATTGACATACTTCATTAAAATAAAAAGGAACGCACTAATAACAAAACATACTTTGTCAAGATATATTCATTCAGATACATAAAGTTAAATAGTTAAAGCATTCCAAAGCTAAATTTATTTAATTCCAAATTAATTCACCATTGTAAGGGTACTCTCCAGCATATAGCAATTTCGATAAAACATGCTTCTGTAAAAGACAGACTGGGTGACGGAAGAGATTGTAAAAACACCATTGCAGTCCTGCATTGTCTGAAATCACCTGGTCTTAAAACTGGCAATATATCAATGTTCCTCAGTGCAGAACAACATTTACAAAAAAGCATAAAGTGCATCGTGCTTTGCACTGAGGAACAATCACATGGACAAACAGGCAAATTCTTAAAATAAGTGGAAAAGTCACCAGAACATTTGCACTGTTCAGCCTCAGCCTTGTCAGCAAAAATCTATGATTCTTATTCTTGACCCAAAAAAGATATGGTTCAATGCTTAGAGTAGTACAAACCATTTCATAATTTGATACTGTTGATTCCCCAGATAGCCCATATAGTCTTACAGCAGTATAGTTAGACATCTAAGTTTCCTTCAAAGATTTAGAATAACTAGTAGAAAAAGTTTCTGGTTTATCAAAGAAACCAGGACAATTCCAAATATGGCAGGTTTTGTTGATGTAGAAAAGTCATGAGATCTTCAAAACCTTTTCCAGTATAAGATAAATGGCTAAAACTAATCGATTAAAAAAATTCTCCTTTTTCTCCATATCTTAGTCAACAATAGAAGCAGCTGTAATTTAATCATACCGTTAACATAGTCTAACCCTACTTCAGTGTGACATATATAAGTAGCAGTAGTAGTCAGAAGAGCCAGCAAACTTATTATAAAACCATTCTCAATCCTCTTTATATGTGGATAATCCCTGATGCCCCACAAGACAGCCCCATTAGTAGCAACTGAACGCCATTTTGCATTCTATGCCATCAGAAGCTCTCTGGTTGGTTTCTACCAAGCCTAGAGGCAAAGATAAAAACAGCTGCATTACCTCCAGCTTTGGCCATACTCAGTTGGTACCAGCTGAGACTATCCTCAAATGAAACTCCCAAATATGGGAAAGATGGGACTGCACAAATTCTCTTATTATTAACAGTAAAAGGAGTAACTTTCATTTTTGGGAGCCATAGATCATAATATGTGTCTTGCCTTGGTAAACCATCAGATCTAAGTTATTATTTCGAAGGAGATATTTATCCAAGCCCCTGATGTATAAAGCAAAAAGAAAAGGTGCCAGGACGCAGCTGTGGAGAACACCTCTTTCTAATCTAAACGCTGTTGGGTCTTGTGCCATACCTAACACTAGTTGTAACCTTTAAATGGAGTTCCCTCTAAATGCTGACAATATTTGATACAATCCCTAGTTCAGTTATGATTTTCCAGAGTTTATATCCATTTACAGAATCAAACGCCGAATTGAGATCCATAAAGGCTATGTATAACTTTCCTTCTTCAGCCACTGTATATTTATCAAAAGGTAGCGATTGAGTCACTGCTCAATTGTCCAAAGGCCAGCACAGAAACCAAATTGCAGATCAGAGAGGATATTGTTGTCCGAGGTTCATATGTGCTCGAATAAAATTCTAACCATTATTTTTGCTGTAGAATTAATTAATAATATCGTAAGATAAAAGTTCGGGTCCTCTTTGCATCCCTTCTCAAAGACAGCGCAATAATCACATGTGACCACACTTTGCGAGGGCCAACACATGCAATGGCCTTGAGTACATTAGTTAGAAGAGGGGCTCACAAATGCCGGTTTTCTTGAAAAAGATCCACAAGAATTCCACCTGGCCCTGGAGTTTTTCCACCAGGGCATTTATTTATTGCTTCTACAACATCTTCTAGACCTATTTCAAGGCCAGAGAAAGAAGGGACACCCAGAAGAGAAGAGTCTCTGTGGCACAACTATCTACCAGGAGTCTCCTCAGATTAGACTGAACCTGAATATACCTTTGTAAAATGTCTAATCCAATCATTAGGACTACTCACTGTGACAAGGTCTGTGCCGTGGGAGTTATGGAAAAAAATGCTGATTTTAAATCTGCCAAAACATTTTGAGTACTTGCCGTAATTAGAGTTTAGTATGCTTTTTCACAAATAGCTCTTTTCCAGACTGTTAAAACTCTCTTATACCCCTTTCTACATTTTCACCCCATGTGAGTGTCTTTGGGATTTTTATTAATGCTCTCAGTAAATGGCTGTGAGCCCTGGAACAATTTGAATCAAACTATCTAGCATATTAATTCTTGTGTGTCACAAATGGGATAGTGTATAGATTTTTGTATCTATTACAAATTGTGCCAAAGCTAGCAATTATATCCCCAGTATCACCATTCTTTTTCTGGGCATATTGAAAAGTCTGTATAATTAGCACCATCCAGGTCGGAAAGAAATGTATTGTGATCAATTTCCCCCCAGCTCACTAATACACCTCCATTGCTGGAATGAACCAACAGAGGGGGATTCTTCTCAATCAGTATTTTATCAAACAAAGAGTTATAAATCGAAATTGCTAAATATTTATGGGCACCATTAGTCTTTCCTGTGACTGTATAATCTTTCATCCAGCTCTGAAGATCATGTGAAAACAATATAAAATCAATTACACTAGAACACCCTCTGCCGATATAAGTGGGGCTTAGTATTGGATCCACAGTCAAAGAGTCAAAAGTAAAAGGCAAGTAACATTTTTATTAATAGTAAATTAGTAGCATCACCCTAAGGAGTATGGCAAAAATGTGAAATGTGTTCTCAGCCTGGGCCTCTTAACCCAAAAGACCCAGTAGTGGACAATTGGAAGTGATGTGCATTAAAATATCCCATCCATAACAAATGGCCATTGAGACTATTTAGACAGCGTTCAAGATTCTCATTTAGGGAGTTGACAATGTCAAGTTTGTTTGAATTAAAAATATTGTTATAAAAGTTAATCAACTACAATTTACATGTGTAACAGTTGATCAAAATTAATTGATATTGAAGGGATTCAAGTTTAGTCCATGCTGTACGTAAGATATACCAACATAATCAAACATCATTTAGCCTTTCCAGGAGGACCCCAGGAGTAAGCTAAGTTGTGAAACCATCTATATATTCACTGGCTGTTACCCAGCTTTCTTGAAAACACGACATATCATAACCCTTTATAAAACACTTCCAATCTGCATTGAACAATTCAGAAGCCAGGCCTGCAGTGTTCCTGATAGTAAATCTATATCCTATGCTGGCTAGATTGTCAATTCTATTGTTAATACAGTTACCATCAGCAGCACTTTCATCAGCCGAAACTGGAATTATTGTTATAACCAAAGAAGGATCAAGATAGTGCTCCTTATCAGGCCTATTAAAAAAGCTAGGTAGGGTAGCTTCATTTTTGTGTCAGTCTAAGTGATCAAGATGTGAAAAGGGTGTAAGCCCATTGGTAACTGGAACAGAGTATTTCACAGGGGTGAACACGGGCGGTCTACAATCTGCTGGTCTTTCAAAAAAAGAAAATCTTATCGGAGCGCCTCAATCTTGCTGTCTTTTCTTAGTCTCTTTTTATGTTGCTGTACCATAGAGAATATTGGACGCAAGGATTGTACGGGGGCTCCAGGGTGGGCAGTTGCTCTGGAGAGGCTTCTTATGAAGGAGCTGCTGGTGGCTATCCGAAGAAACCAATAAATCTTCTGGACCCACTGTTCATGACTGTTTCATGAAATGCCAGGGTGGTTAAGCTTTTCAGAGATGTTATGACAATACACTCGTTGCTGTCAGGTTTAGGCTGATTTCCCACCCATGATACTCATCACACCATGTTTATGTGATCATGCAACTGCCCAAAACCACACCCCTTCCCACTAATCTAATGTACCACCTTATTAATTAACTGTTCATGATTCTCCAATAAGCCCAACCCCAGGGGAGTTACCCCTTTAAGGAGTATCATATAAGGTGTGGCCTCTGGAGGCAAATGAAGGCTAGGTAAAGATCCTGTCATAATTTGCAGCTGATTTTTAAGTACACAACTACAGGGTTGGCACTTGTCACCAAGTTATTTGACACAGATGATCCCAGAGGGCCATGAGAAGTCCCATTACAAACTCACAGTATGGGAAACAGCTTGCACTGGGACTGTGAGCTGTGATAGCTTACAGGTGCCCGTGTTGGCGCGGATGTATGACAGAACAACACATTCCGATGTAACGCATGTTGTTACAATGCGAATGGCATTCCAACGCATAGCTTTTACCACGCTTATTTTTGCAACAATTATGCCTTTACAACGAATTTTGCTGTAAAATCATGAATGTTAAAGGTATATCCATGGTAAAGGCATTTTCCCTGATCCCAACCTTGAGCCCTAAAACTGCCCCTGGCGACTCCCACGCCCCGGCCACCAACTCTTAAAAAAAACAAAAAACGGCCCTAACCATGAGCCCTAAAACTGGACCCTAGCGCAACCAGAAATTAAACAAAACCAGCCTCAGCCATGAGCCCTAAAACAGGGCCCCTAGCGCAAACTTTCCGGCTCCCTGCCCTTAAAAAGCCTGTCCCAGCCCAAAGCCCTAAAACAGGTCCTGGCGCAACCCCACATCTCTTAAAAAAACAATACACCCCAGCCTAAAGCCAGACTTGACCCTGAATCCCCCCCCCCCCGCCCCATGCCCTCCTGTGCAATACTATAAAAGATATTGTAGTTTCGTCTGAGTTAGCAAGGACAGAACTGTTTTGGCTCCCAATGGACTCTGTAGGACTGTGCCATTAGTGTTAGTGCGTAATCTAGTGAATGCTGGTTTAGAATGTGGAATTTGCAGTTTCACACAGACAAATAAAGATGTGTAATACCAAGCTCTGCTTATGGTGTAGTCCTTGGTGGGTACCCAGGCTGGGGAGGACTCTACAGAGATGAGTCTCACTACTTAGAGCACAACCTCACTCCTCTGGTCCAAGTCTCGCAACAGGTGCTGTGCAGTCAATGAGTGTGTGTTATGTGTTACTGCTTGCCGCACAGTCTTTCTTAATGAGTGTGACTCACTCTATGTAGCACAGTCTCACTCAAAACGCTATTTTGGCATAAATCATAATGTTACAATGCCTCAGGATTATGATGCAACGATGATGCATGCTGGGAGACGTAGTTGAATTTACGATCTCGTGACCATTGGGATTATGAAACTCACCTGTGAGCAAGGCGTGGTGACGCCGAAACCGGTCAGGACTTGAGTGATTTAAATGCTGCCTCAAGACAAATAAAGTTTGTTGTGTGTACGGAAGTCGGAGTGGGGCTCTGCTTCTTTGGAACTGTTTAATATGCAGGATTCTCCGCTCTTGCACTTTCTGAGGGCCTGTGCCAGCAATCCCCGGCTGTTTCACAGCCTGTGTATTGCTGGGTCTACAGACAGCCAACCCGCGATGCGCACTGAAAGGCCAACAATAATCCTGCAATATCAGGTTTATTTATTTATTTAATTCACTTATAGAGCGCATGGTTATACCAGCTCTAGTAGATAAGGTTACAAAGTGCCAGGCCTGCAGTGACATGTGGCCATATCAAGTCCTATCCTAAACTGCATGGTTCAGTTCTCAGGTCCAGCGGGTGGCTGTTCCAAATTCTTGCTGCACAGTACCTGAATGAGCGTTCCCCCATTCTCGCTCTGAAAATTCTTAGTACAGTCACCAGAGCCTTTTCTGATGATCTTAAACTACGTCTTGGTGTGTATTTGGTGATTAGCGGTAGCAGATCACAGAAGTAGGTTTCAGCCCCGCCCCCTTGCCTCATGTTCACGCTGTACACAAAGCGAGCTGGTGCCAAAATAAAATGGCATTATTATGCCATTTTATTTAAGGGTGTTTGCCTGCTGCGCCCGCAGCAGGCGGGGTGACACCCCTCCTCTCTTGTTGAGTAGCCACCCCTGGGAATAACATGCAGGAATTACTGTTTCCACATTTTCTCCTTTATGTAAACCCATAACGGTGATCTGTATACTAGAGTTAAACCTAGAGGACTTTGTCCCAGTAACACATGCAGGTTTATTAAAAAGGAATACCAGGTGCAGTAATATTGCCTCACTTCTGATGCCCAATGGGGTTACAGCCTCGTCATGAATTCCAGGAGATTTTTAAAGAGTGTCACAAGGGTGGCCAACAACCTGCTAAAGAACAGCAGATAAGACAGGTACAGAGGGCTTGGCATGGTGAGGTAAAATAGACCAAACAAGTGGGGTTGTGTGGCACTCTGAAGTTAGTCTATTGTTCTAGGTAATTCAACTCGTGGATCGACTTGGGTGCTGATGGGTATGCTCCCTCCGACCTGAGGGGAGTTGTCGAATAAATCAATGCTGAGTGCTGTCAATCTTGAAAGGGTACCCAATCGCATTCCTTTGTGTAGGATGCGCTCTAGTCTATGAGCGTGAACGCGATGACGCGTCACGCCATAGACAGGAGCGCGAGGGGGCGCGCATGCGCGGTAGGCGCCAGAGTGAAGGCGCGAAGCGGGGAAAACGGAGCTGGCGACCGGAGCAGTCGTGCTAGACGCTCGGCGCCCTCTAGCTCGTATTGGCTTGTTAGAATTGCAAATAAAGACAAGCAAATTCACCTACAAGGACTCTGTGCTTATGTGTGGGATCAAGTAACATTACATTGGCGACGAGGCTGGGACCACGAACACCAGGCACTTCAGGGTCAGGAGCAGACCCTCCATGACAGCCCCATATTTACAGCAGTAGGACAACAGCAACAGACAATCCAGGAATAAACGAGCAGAGGGCGTGGCAGCAGCTGTAACATCCACGGGAATCCACCTGAGCCGGCTTCAACAACCAGGTCAGTGCTGGGCTAGGAAAAGGGAGCATAGCCAGCACCCTGGCAGCCAAGGGCATTGACCCCAAGTCAGAGGAAGGGGCGCAAACTGACGACCCCACACAGACTAGAAGGGATAGCACGCCTGGCAGTCCCAGAGGACAAGGGAACACGGCAGAGAGTGCGGGAGCATCCGGTGGACTCAGTCAACACAGTGCCCAGGGGGTAGACCCCAGAGGTGAAGCCAAAATGGCAAATCAAGCGTCTGCTCTGATGGCCCCAGTCCCATTCCTGCCTAGACCGGGCGAACCGCAGTTAAAATGGGAGGACTGGAAGGATTATTTTCAAAACTATATTGAGGCACTCGAAGATGAGAATGAAGGGGAGTTCACCTCGGAAAGGAAGAAGAGACTATTGCTCCACAACCTGGGCCCGGAAGGGGTGAGAGTGTTCAAGAATCTGGTGCCCAAGGAGAGGGGAGTGAATGAGACAGATGTCTTCAAAAACGCCCTGGATGACCTGGACAGCCACTACCGCCCAGCAGTTTGTGTCTCCATAGACAGGTATAATTTCCAGCAGCGGAAGCAGGAGGCTGGTGAGTCGATTGATGATTACGTGGCAGCGCTCCGACGCTTGGCCATCACGTGCCAGTATGGAGGGCTTCAGGAAGAATATATAAAAGACCAAATTGTTATGCACACCACGTGCAGGTCGGTCCAAGACAAACTGTGGGCGCAGAGCGAGACGTCCCTTAAAGAAGTGGTGGCGATGGTCAAAAAGGCTGAGATGTCACGACGCGGCGCGGAGGCAGCAAAACGGGAGAACGCGCCGAGGCAAATGGTAAACAAGATAGAAGATGCACCCCAGCCGGGGAGAGCCAAGGGAGTGTATGGAGATCAGAGGAAGGACTTGAGATGGACAGGGAAGCAGGCAGGCCGCCCTAGTTCAGACAACAAGTTTGCGTGTTATAGATGTGGCAGCACGGCACATTCGGCGCAGGATAAACGCTGTCCCGCGTTTCGCGCCAGATGCTCATTTTGCGGCCTGGTCGGCCATTTTGAGAAAGTCTGCCGCAAAAAGGGGAAGAAATCCACGGTCAAGTGCGTCGATGCGGCCGCAGCCGACGTCAGCGAGGAGGACGATTTGGATGACGACGACTTGGTGCTGTGCATAGAGGACCAGGTACTTGAGGTGACGGGGAAGCGAAGAGACAAGCCTCGCACGGACATGCTGATAGGGGGAGTGAAGGTACACGTGGCCGTCGACTCAGGATCTCCTTGGACCATCGTGCAAAGGTCCATATGGGAGGAAGACTTTGTGCCTGTGGTGGGGCCAGACCTATGGCCGCCGGACATCAGACCCATCTCGTACACGGAAAATGCCATTCCTTTGGTGGGGTGTCGAGACTTCGACTTCGAATTTAGAGGGAGGTCAGCCACGTGCACCCTGTACATAGCGGAGAGAGGACCTTCAGTGCTGGGGTGGAGAGATGCAGGTGATCTGGGGATCATACTCAACCCGGGAGGTAAAGAACAGATTCTCTTGACAGACGAGTGGCCCCTCACGAGAGAGGAAGATTGGAAGTCGGCATACCCCAAAGTTTTTGACGGATCAGTGGGAAAACTGGACAAGTTCGTTCACAAAATGGTCCTCAAGGAGGGTGCAGTACCGGTGGTGCATAAAGTCAGGAACATTCCCATATCTGCCAGCGGAGCAGTACAACAGGAACTCCGGAGGCTAGAAGAGCAAGGTGTCATAGAGCCGGTGGATAGTGCAGAGTGGCTATCCCCCTTGGTCGTGGTCAAGAAGCCAAATGGGCAGGTACGGCTCTGCGTTGACCTCCGCGAGCTCAACAAAAGTCTCATAGTGGAAAAGTTTCCCCTTCCCAGAATCGAGGAGATGCTCGCCAAGACTAAAGGTGTGACTCACTTTTCCACTATCGATCTCACGTCTGCGTACTACCAGATAGAGCTGCACCCATCGAGCAGGAAGTACACCGCTTTCATCACTCCATTTGGGTGCTACCAGTTCCGGAGGATGCCCTTTGGCCTGGCATCCGCAGCGGCTGTTTTTCAGAAGCTGATGCACCGCTTGTTCAAGGACATTCCTGGAGTACAATACTTTCAGGATGACATCTTGGTGATGGGCTCGTCAAAAGGTGATCACGACAGGAAGTTGCGGTGCGTGCTGGAAGTGTTGCAGAACAAAGGGCTAACGGCGGAATGGAGTAAGTGCAAGATAGGGACCCATTCGGTGACATACTTGGGGCATGAGATCAGCACGAGCGGAATTTCACCCAAAGAACGAAGTGTGACGGCCATAAAGGAGGCGAAGGCACCCAGCTCCAAGGAGGAGGTGAGGTCGTTCCTGGGAATGGCCGAGTATTATAGTAAATTCGTGAGACACTTTGCCACCCGGACATACAGAATGCGAGAACTCATCAGAGACAAGACCAAGTTTGAGTGGGACGCAGAGGCGCAAGAGGAGTTTGACACCATCAAGACCTGCATTAGTCAAGCTATTCCGTTGCAAGGGTTCGTTCCATCGGGCCAGACCGTGGTAACCACCGATGCCAGTGACAAGGGCTTAGGGGCGGTCCTGGCTCAAGTGAGAGATGATGGGGCCACTGAGACGATCTGCTTTGCGTCCCGTGCGCTGTCTCCGACGGAGCAACGATACAGCGTAATTGAAAAAGAGATGTTGGCAGTCACCTGGGCTTTAGGCAGATTCAGACAGTTCGTTTGGGGTACGAGATTCAAACTGCAAACGGACCATAAACCCCTCATCAAGGTCTTGACTTCCTCGGGGCATGAGACGGCGACCCCGAGAATAGCCAAAATGACTCTGAAGCTACTCGATTACACCTACGATGTTGAATATCTGCCGGGAACACAGAACAGGGTAGCGGATTATCTCAGCAGGGCTGCCGCGATGGAAGTGGCGCCAGAGGAAGCCCTGGATAAGGAAGAGATGGTGGCAAGCATGGAGGACTATGAGAGTTCGATAAGTGCCCAAGAATGGGAGTCCGCCTATGATGAGGACATGGAAAAAGGGGAGATTAAGAGATACTTAACATCAGGCTGGCCTGACAAAAGGAAGCTCACTGATGGAGTACGAAGGTTCTATGAAATTAGGGAAGAACTGTCCCTGAGTGACTCTGGGGTGTTTATCTATCGGGGCGAAAGAGTTGTGCCGCCGGATTCACTGATACCCAGATTACTAACTCTACTACATGAGGGCCACCTAGGTATTGTAAAGACCAAGGCACGCGTCAAGCAGATGTATTGGTGGCCAGGCATGGACGTCCACATTGAAAGGCAAGTGAGGGAGTGTGGCCAATGCCAGGGCGCTGACAAAGTGCTGAGGCCTCTCCGACCGGCCATGGGGAAGTTCGACACGCCACAGGGACCTTGGGAGAATGTGGCAATTGACATATTGGGACCGGTCCTGGACAGCAAAGGTGTGAACAAGTACTTGTGTGTAGTGATGGATAAGTACTCAAAATGGCCTGAGGTGGACATTCAAGAATCCATGGACACTGACACGATTTTGAGATTCCTGACTTCAGTTTTCTTAAGGGAAGGCATCCCCAAAACCATCCTTAGTGACAATGGCCCGCAGTTTGTCTCGGACAAATGGACTAGGTTCATGAGAAGGAATGGTATCGAATCCAAACACACGGCAGTGTATCATCCCGCATGCAACGGTCAGGTGGAGCGGTTCAACCGTGTGCTGATGGGCTCCATACAGGCGGCCATCATGCAGGGAAAGGATTGGGAGATTGAGGTAATGAGCATGCTGTGGTCTTACAGGATCACCCCCACGGCGGTGGGGTACAGTCCATTTCAAGTGTTGAGAGGACGGCATCCGTTCACACGAGACAATGTTGTGTGGCGGGAGAAGACCATTACCAGTAAATGGTCCCCTGCGGTGGTTCAACACAACTTGGAAAAAGCCCAAAAGATTTATGCTGCGAATTACGACAAACGTCGGAATGTGAAAGGAACAGAGCTGGAGGAAGGAGAATGGGTTAGGGTCAAACTCCCTACCCTTCAAAAGAAAGGCGACAGCAAATATAGTCAGCCTCTACAAGTCAAGGAGGTGAGAGGTAGAGCAGCCCTCCTCAGCGATGGCAGAGTGTGGTCCCAAGACCGCATGGCTAGAGTAAACAGGATTGTTGTATGGCCCAAGCTGGAAGAGACAGAGGCACAGAAGGACTTCCACGAGAGCACGCCTCGACTGGAGCAAGCTGATGAAGTGTTGCCCGAGGAAACAGGAGACAACAGTGAGATGGACATTCCTGGCGCAGGGCGCGCAGTCAGAGATGTCACTCCGGCTGGAGTAACTCAGAGTGGAGATTGGAGAGATGGTGCGAGACCAGGCGGAGACAGAGAGGTGGAAGAGAGCATGCCGGTAAGACACACCCGTAGTGGCCGGGCAGTTACAGTGCCCTCAAGATATAGAGACTATGAAATGGGTGGACATTAATGATAGTTGGCAACCTGGCTGCCAGCCAGAGAACATTTGGACACCTGGTGCAACATGGTGGAAGTTGAATAGTTAATTTTGGTTATTGTTAAAAAGGGGAGATATGTAGGATGCGCTCTAGTCTATGAGCGTGAACGCGATGACGCGTCACGCCATAGACAGGAGCGCGAGGGGGCGCGCATGCGCGGTAGGCGCCAGAGTGAAGGCGCGAAGCGGGGAAAACGGAGCTGGCGACCGGAGCAGTCGTGCTAGACGCTCGGCGCCCTCTAGCTCGTATTGGCTTGTTAGAATTGCAAATAAAGACAAGCAAATTCACCTACAAGGACTCTGTGCTTATGTGTGGGATCAAGTAACATTACACTTTGGGAGATATGATAATCTTTCCAATTTTTATCTCCGGTGAATAAAACTTTACTCAAAAGCATAACCAAGATAAAATGTCTTTTCACTCTGGTTTATTCATACGCCAGAAATTTCTCTCAGTTTATGCTGTTACATCACAGCTATATATTTATGGTCTCATCATTGATTCAAAAGGTTCCAAAATGTAACAGTGACCCATTCAATAGATTCAAGTGTCCTCCAAACACCCAATGCATTTAGTGCGAACCGCACTTCATCAGGGGAAATACATTTCAATCTATGAAAAGTGAAATAAAACATTTGTCAAAGATGGGGAAGCAGGCCTGGGGCTAATGTTAGTGGGATTATAAGGAATGTTACAGGACATAAGAAACAGGATGAATTTAATAAAAACGAGAATGACGAAAGGTACGTTCCTAGAGATTGTAGTAAAAAAGTTAAGCAAGGATCATGCAGCGAGTTTGAGGAGAGAAATCGTGTTCACCTATATAATAAAGAAGAAAGTCCCTTAATTGGGTCGAGTGTGTGACATTGTGAGTACGATGAGAAAAATAACTAGAGTAAATACGATCGTGCTCGATTGAGGTGTTGTGAAAATAGCAGTAAACTGGTGCATACGAAGTACTACGGACGTAGTGTGTTCTACGAAGTTACGAAGTGAAATTAACACCAAGTGTCATAAACTTTAAGCTGAACGATATCATAAGGAGCAACCGCATAACGCTTACCGGTGTTGTTCTGCGCGCTTAGTCCGTGTTGTGACTTAACTCGGCTGAGATCAAACGGGAAAGTGTTGCGCGTGCGCCTACTATGTGGTTATCGGAGTTCCATCCTCGTGACCCGGAAATGTATATGCGGGTCGTTAAGATATTTTATCTTGGTTATACTTTTGAGTAAAGTTTTATTCACCGGAGATAAAAATTGGTAAGATTATCATATCTCCCAAAGGAGTGCGATTGGGTACCCTGTCAAGATTGACACAGCATTGAGGTAAAATAGACACCTTCTGACAATAAAAAAAACACAATCTATGACCAGCAGAAAAACATGGCAGCTGCAAAATGCAGAAGCATGAGGGACAGTCTATCTGGAGGATGCACAATGCAAAGATAAAATTCAGTGACCTCTTGCAGAACATGGCAGCCTTGAAGTGGAGGAACGGTCATGGATAGATTAAAGAGAATGACGGGCATTGGATGACAAATGTAGAGAACCAATGGAACTTGATGTAGAAAAACAACACACCTTTGTCCACACAACATGATGGTGTGTGTGTGCAGGAGATTAAAAGGACCACCCAAGTGAAGCATGCAGGCTGGCAGGAGACAGATGAGCATAGGGAAGTAGGAAGCACAGAAACAAAACCAGCCTGCAATCACTGACAAACCATGGTGCCCACAAGGTTCTGCAATTTGCGGGGATAATACTTGCAATGCAAGATGAATGGGGGGGGGACAAACGAGGGAGGGGTAGACAAGAATGGGAGAGAATACTACTTAGAAATACAAGACAAACGTGGCGCCGTGACTGCAGTGCCTCCAGCACGTAGGTCTCCAGGCTGCCAGGAATTACAGAAATAGGGTCAGCTGGAAGCAAGAGAAGAACTGTTTCCAAAATGCTCTGTCCCATCATTTCTCTCTTTTAAGGTTAAGCTGACCAATGGTTTTGGTAGCTGATGAATGGAGAATTTCAAAGCAGGATGAATGGTGGTATTTATGATGGTGTCTGCTCTGCTACAGCAGAAGGTGAGAACATATTTTTAATGAACCCAAGCTGAGACGAATTATCTAGATCAATTCTATTACAAGGAGTGCTGACACACAGAAAACATTACATTAATTTATATCAAAGTGTAAACTAATTACCTAGGTTTTCAAAGGTTGTCTTCCAAGTTGACGGTAAAAACGCAGTCAGCCCCAGAATGTCCAACTCCCTATTAGTAAAAGTGCAAAGAGCACAGTCCATTCTATTTGTGTTACCTGCATTTTACAATTCCCTGAATATGCTCAATTTTGTTCCATTATATATGTTTTGGGGTCAATTCACAAAAGAATTTAAGATAAAACGAATTAGAACTACAGGATTTCTGCTTAACATATGCAACAATGTCTTTCGTGAATCAGCATGACAATAATTTCTCTATGTTCATTTGTGCTACCGATTTATTTTAATTCATCAAAACTAATTTATACTGCAGTGGCAAACCTATTTTGATCTCATATTTAAGGGTGATATATTTCTATAAAGTCAGAACCTATCACAATCCCTTGCAACAAAGTGTTTTGGACTATGCATTCATTATTATATGTGTTTCTTCATTATTACTAATATATTTTTCACCAATAAACGCTTATGAATGTTTGAGTTCAATTAGCAAGTAATAACATGACTGTAATCAATGTGAACTCACCGCACATAATGAGATTATTAAGCAACATGTATGCTAACTGAATTTATATAGGGGTTGTACATAGAAACGTTTCTTGGCGTGATATATTTTATAACCCTGGGCGAAGGACTTCGCTACGCCCACGGAGTGGGCGTAGTGTTGCCTACTTTGCCCTTTGCAAAGTAGGCGTAGCAGGCAACACTACGCCCACTCTGTGGGCGTAGCGAAGTTGCCCGCCACCCGCCTCCCTCCCGCCCTCCCCAAATATACCTATTTTGTGCAAATACTAAAAGAAAAGTAAATAAAAGGCACTTACCTTGTCCGCTGCGTCCCGGGGCGCCCGGGACGCAGCGGACAAGGTAAGTGCTTTTTATTTACTTTTCTTTTAGTATTTACACAAATTAGGTATGTAGGGGAGGGGGGCAGGCGGCGCGTAGTGGGGCTAAGTGAAGTGTGTAGGTGGGCGTAGTTTCTCGCCCACTTTGCGTAGCTTCGCGTAGCCCCACTACGCATACTACGCCCACCCCACTTTTTTTGAATGGAGGGAGTGTGCCTTCTAGTCACAGAGAAATGCGCAGATTATTGCAAAACGGAAGGCAGCACAAACAGAAAAGGATGTTCCTCCTAGACAGTATTCTCCTAGTCTTGGTACCTGTATGAGTTGCCAAAGGAAGATCTCACTGTCTTAGAGGACCCGTCCTTTATTAGACGCTTGCATGCAAGCAGGCATACGTGTAATTAGTTTAGTAAAAGTGATAATTAGATCACCATGTCTTAGAAATGAATCTAGAATGGCAAATCGTAACTTTTGAAATGTCGAGGTGTGACTTTTTTGCAGACTTCACACAACACAACGAGCATACAATTTTCCACAATCGTTTGGCGTATGAAGAATTCTAGGTCATGAAGAGAAAGCTGGATAGTTAACAGGAGTCAGTAGATACAGAAGATCAATATAATATAGAAATTATGTTCAAGAAGGGATTAGACAGCTGTGAAAGGAGGAGACTATACCCCCTTCCTTGACAAGAGCTTATGACACAAAATCTGGAAAGATCAGGCAGAAAAGGGAAAAGAGTACATAATACTGGCGAACGGTAATAAGCAATGAAAAATACGTTTTGCATTTTCAAATGGACAACATTTCCCAAAGTTGTGGTTAAATTCTACATTTAAAAGTTGCAGTCAAGAGCTGCTATGTCTGTTGCAACTAATCCTTGTCAATTTTCAGAAATGATATCTGTGTCCCATGATATCAACTATTAAGACTTTTGGGTCGGCTTTTAAATATGTTCAAAAGAAACAGGATCTACAATTTTTACAGTTGCCAATGACACGTATTAGGTGGAAAGTTCTGAGTGGTGGTAAGATTTTCAGCAGCTTTAATTGTGGTTTTTGGATGAAAAATGGAAAGTGTCATTGCTATTGTGGTGAATATATTTAAAGTTGTAACTTTGCTGATTCACAGGTTTTGGCCATACCTCTTCTCACTCAAATTGTGTTTCTAAAGGTTGGCATACCCATTTTGACGGGACCCGGGAAAAGACATTTCTTCAGATTTCATTTTTTCCCAGGGGAAGAAAAAGATGATGAAACGCAAATTCTGATTTGCATAGCCATAGTGCTGTAGAATTTCTCCTCTGCAGACAATCAACATCGAAGGCTAGAAATAAAGCAGTCACAGACATATGTCAACAACACTATGGATTTTCTTTTTGGGAATTTGGACACTTAGGGGCCTTTTCACAAACTGCTCTTAGTAGTGCATTTAGTAGTATTAAAAAGGCACTGCTCGTGTACTATGAAATTCTATTAACAAAATTGTGGAGACCACTAACTCTCCTATCTTTTCTATACTGAGTTCCCTGCATGCTTATGTATACATTTAAGTTGAAAAGTGGGAAATGTGAGTGAAGGGATGAGGATGGGGATTACTTACCTTTAAAGGTGAGTGCATTAACCCCTTCTACGCTCATGACGAGCTCAGCTCGTCATGAGTTACGCCTGTCGTACGCTCATGACGAGATGAGCTCGTCATGTAACACGTGTTTTTGAAAAACCCAGCGCACAGCGGGAAAACCGCTAGCGCGCAAGGGGTTAAGGAGTAGTTGTGAATCCAAGTACACTTATTTTCTATAGGGAGTGGTAAGGGTGGGTTTAGGCAGGAGTAAGGAGGGGTTTAGGAAGGAACATGCAAATACAAACATTCACCCACCCACCCATAATAGAATTATGCCATTGCTATTTACAAACTGCACTTCTAAAGTTACTACAGCCATAAATGATGCAAAATAATTGTAAATATACACCAGCCCTGCCTTGGAGTAAGTCCAGCTCTGCACATGGTAACTCACAAAGGCAGGGATTTAACACCACAAATGCAATATTGTAAAATAGAGCAAATAATGACAAACTTTAAATTACATATATTTTTTAGTGTGAAAAGTTATATTCAATTAATTTTTTTAATTTAAAAAAATCATATTTAAATTTTTGTTTAAAAAACTTAGACAAAACTTTAAAACATGTAATAAAAACAAAAATAATCTAATATTTTTTTGGGATATAATTTGCTATCTAATAAATAGAAACATGTGACAGTGAGTTAAAAAAATATTTATAAATATTGTTAATTTATTTCGTTTTTTCAATGATATATTAAACAATTAATTTGATGAGCTATTGTACCATAACATTAATTTTTCTTTTAGTTCTAGGTTAATAATACTAAAATGTTTATTTACATTGTTATTTTCAACAAAATATTTTTTATAATCATTAAACTTTATAATTTTCCCTATATTTTACTGTCGGGGATCTCAGACAGAGACCTTCGCCTACATGTGACAGTTACTCCTAAATTCCATCCCCTGTTTTGAGTTGGTGGAGAAAAGAAGTCTACAGCTAGTGATAAATGTACTCTTGTAAATGGTGAAAAGCAAAAAAGTGTAACATTACTGCTGGGTGCTGTAGTAAGTTTACAATCTGGATGGTTTACAGTGTACAAATAGGAAATGTATTGGTCATATGTTAACCTTTGAACAGCACTATATTATTTTCAATGTTCATTTTCAGTTTTCATAAAGAGTTTATTTTAGATTAGGTAAACCTTCAACATCTAGATTATAACATTTAAATAAAAAAGTAATTCATGACATGTTTGCGCACACTTCCACACCCAATATCCTTAAAATAGCAGCATACTGATATTTTGCCACACTGCAGCCCTTCACTGGATGAAATGCTGGTGGGGTATTGTGAGTTCATGTCGTCTTCCAATAGAATATCTTCCCACAGTGGAAAAACGTACTGAGATTTCTCCCTACACAAAGCTGTACATTATAAAAATGTTATGTCAATTAAATTATATAGACCAGCAACACCGTAAGGCAGGGGATATCCTAGGAAAGTCCTGGAGTTGCAAAATCATGCCAGCTTTTCTAAATAACCACATTTTATAATCAGTGGCTATCCTGAAAATCTAGTGGATCTCGTCCCCCTACACCTGCGATGGACACTCTGACCATAAGTATGAACTTGGTTTTAAAAAAAGGACTACCTCATTAGAGTAGTGTTCCTTTTACTGTAACAGCTTCCAAAGAAGAATCCATCTTAAAAGGAAAAAGAAAAAAAAAAGATGTGATGCTGATCAAAAATGTAGAAGACAATTTAGTGAAATTCTATAAGTCTGATAGAAAAAAGGACTACAGTACCATGTGGCCATTCCCATCCATACAGAATCCGGTCAGTGTGGGGACATCCACAGTCCTCATTTACACCTATCTTAGTTGCATAAATGCAGTGTGAGGCTGACTTGCCAGTATCCATCTGATTATTTATTTATTCAATTTTTTGTAGCATGAGCATGCTGTAAACCTTTAGAGCACTTCAATTGGAATTCAAGAGTTTTGGACTTCAAATAGATTTGAGGCAGTTTTGACAGTAAAGCCGGTGCATGTTGTTCCGATTCCCACTCAAAACCGTGCCTTTCTACTACCCTTGCTTATAATGATACCACAAGTAGTAAAAAGGCCGGAATAGTGCATTTCAACTTTTTATATCCCATTTAATGTTAAGAAATATCTTGTTTCTAGGTTTTCCCAAATTGTGTAGATATGGGAAATGAGATAGACATAAAGTGATGCTACCAGAATCACAATATTCGGTCAAGTATGGACAGAAGTATTCAATCCCAGGACTCTAGGATTCATTGAGTACACAATTAAGACGTTCAACGATTTGTGTCCTGAAATTTGTAAAACTTCGGAAAGCTGAGCAACTGTATAGATGTACAACAGTTGTGATAGCAGGAAAAGCCTCTTCCCAGCAACGAGTAGAGTGTTCATTGTACAGCTTCTATAGAATATTTTAGCATGTATTATTACTAAACTATTAACAGAGGCTCTCCCCGCCTGAGGAGAGCCGAATAAATGGCGGGGAGCCGGGGGCCATCATGGCGACCGGAGCATAGTCACCCCAGTCTGCCTGGGGGAGGTCACCAGCGATTGGGTCATGGTGGGCGCTGCCCTGGACCGGGGCAGCGCAGGTTGATCCTGCCCATATTTAGGCATCGGTGCACAGGTCTCTTGTTTCCTGCTCGCAGCCAGAGAAGACACGTTGCCATATCCAGGACGCCCCACCCCCCACAGTAACCACGTGCTGCCCACTGGTAGTGGGCCCCATCCTCACTGCATTGCCCTGCTGGAAGCCGCACAGGCTTGAGGTTGAGCCTGACCCGAGAGTCCTCGAAAGGTTGGTACTCTCAGTGGTGGCTCCAGAGGGCGAGAGGGGGTCACACAAGGCAACGGGCCATTGTGGTGATTTCTGGGAAATTCTGTTAGGCATTTTGTTTTGTAGTTGGTAGCACTTGGTGTGAGCTTAGCTCGCAGACAAGAGTTTCTGCGTTTGTGGGGTCACAAGCCTCTTTGAGGCAAATGTGCAAGCCCCAGCTGTGGGGCAGGATTATTGGGAAGGAGGGGGGGGTAGCTAGCACTGAGGAATAGCGCTTATTTATTGGGCACTGAATTGTTAAGCATGACGTATGTTTTTGAAAGTATGGTTCAGGTTGGTGAGAGAAGCGCCTGCTTCCGTAGGTTGATTTGTTCACCGTTGCTGATATTTTCGCATAGCAAGCTGAGTGTCTAGTTTTCGAGGTGGTGCAGGTTGTATTCAACAGGGCAGTATTAGCAGAATTTGTGTACGCTTACAAGCATGCCTGGGGGAGCAACAAGGGTGCCAAGAGGGCACACCCTGTTAATAGGATGAAGGAAATGATGCTCAGGATGGAATGGAGGCGATGAACGAGAGGGTGGCTTTGCTGCAGTCACAGGACCCTCAAGGGGGGCAGCCAGTGGAGCCAGCAGTGCCGGTGGGCAGGCCTTGAAGGGCAGGGGCGGCACCCGGGCTGCATTTACCCCAGTAAGGGTATGAATGAAGAAGCGGGTTGAGGGCCGCTGGCTACTCCTGAGGCTGTGCCACTTGGCTGTATAAGTGGGGGACTGGGCAGTGCTCCTGCAGAGGTGGTGCCAGTGGTGCCAGTGGTCAGAGAGAGTGGTACTGAAGGGCAGGTCAGCTCTCCTACAGTTGTAGTGTTGCCACTGAACGGCAGCAGTATACATATCGGCAATAGCATTACTGCAAGTGTGACAGTTCCAGTGGGCTCGGCAGGGCAGCCTAAATTGGAGGCAAGCTTAGCCAGTGTGTTGCCTTGGCTTCCAAAGGCAAGCGTGTGGTCCACACCGTTGTTGGGGAGTGCAATGGCAGGGGTAGTAGAGGGCGACCATGTTGAAAGGGCCAAGAATTTGGTGGCACATGTGGATGGCATAGGTATGCACAGACAGGCAGGAGTAACAGGCGTGTCAGCAGTGCAGGGAGCAGTAGTGGCTGTCACCTCGCAAATGGGTAGTGGGCCACAGACAGTGCCGGCAGCAGCCAGGCTTCTACCTCACCTCAAAGAAGCTACGCCATCAGGTATGTTGCAGCCATTTGGCAAGCGTGAGCCTGGGGTACATGTGTGCAGAGCGTGATCAGTTGGGAAGGCACATGCAGCTAGATGTTGAGGAGAAGATCTGGAAAGGTGCTTATGTGGATATATGTGAGGTAACTGTAGATACACTTGACAGAGTGGAGAGCAAACAGTGCAAGGAGTGCTCACATTCCAGAGAGGGGGGCTATTGGCCATACAAGAAGATGGTGGAAGAGACCATCATGAATGGAGTCAGAGGTTTCTCTATTTTCCAGGCAATCATGGCAGATAGGTTTCCAACTCTGTTGGGGCAGTTGGCATGCTACCAAAATAGGATAGCTTGTGTGCATGACGAGTTTGAAGGCAAGGCTTGGAGGGAATATGACAAGAAATTCATGCGTATTAAAGCTACTAGACCCACTTTGGGGTGGGATCAGATAGATGGAAACGCATGGTTGCTCTACAGGTATCCGCAGAGGGAGGTTGCCAGCACAACCCAGCCCTTTCAGGTGGGCACCGGAGCAAACAGTAATTAAGGGAGTGGGGCAAGAAAAGCGGCATGCTGGGACTTCAATAGAAGAACTTGATCCAGAGCCCTGGGAATGTGCAACTTCAAGCACTTTTGTCCAGTCTGCAGCCTGCCTTCACACCCTGAGTCCATGTGTTTCAAGAAGACAAAAGATAGGCACCCTAAAAAGCATGAGTGAACACCCGTCAATGGCCAAGGCTCCATCCACAGTTAACTGGCAAGCAATGGTGCTGTGGTTGAACATCTACAGCAACACAACGGCAGCACAGTTTTTATATGAGGGATTTAAGAACGGCTTCAGGATTCTAGCTGAGAGTTGTGTAGGCGTTGTCTATTGCAGAAATCCGCAGTCATCAAAGGCTAACCCTAGTATTGCCATAAATAAGAGTATGAAAGAAAAAGACTTGGGGAGGGTGGCAGGTCCCTTTTTCATTCCCCCTTTATAGGATTTGGTGGGTTCACCTTTATGTGTAGTTCCCAAAAAAGACTAGGGGGAGTACCGTTTGATACATAAACTTTTAGCCCCTAAGGGGCAGTCGGTCAATGAGGCTATCGAAGGGACATTGTGCTCAGTTAGTTATGCCTCGCTAGACCAAGCAATTGCATTCCTCCAGGAGCTGGGACCTGGGACTTTGTTGATATAGAATATAGATACAGAATCTGCTTTTCAGGTGCTTCCGGTTCATTAGCCACAATGTAGATGATAGTTTATATTCAAGTGCTGAATCATCAACTGCTGCTAGAAATTGATATTTTTGGGGAATTGCTCAGGGTATTTAAATAACAGAAATTTGAGGTTAAGAACTGAAATAGTATTAATTTTATTAAATATTTTAAATATAACATTTTGTAGTCAGAAATTTCAGTCAATCATGATCCCAAAGATATGCTCCAAACTATTTTAATCACAATAAAGCAAGAAACAGAAATCGCAGAGAAAAAATTGTAACATTTGTCCATGACTATCATTAGTGGATTACATGTTAGAATAATTGTGATACTTCCTATATCATATTTTATTTTACCAGTGAGTTTCATTGTCCTGATAGGTCTTTCAGAAATAATAGGCTTCTACTGTACTTCATGTGACACAACAAGAGATTATGCACAAAATGGCAAAGTATGACTATTGAGAATATCAAGTATAAAACCAGAGGTTTATCTTTGCCCAGTTCCCAACTAAAATTATGGTTTAATCAATCTACACAAATAGATTTATTTGAAGGGTTTCTCAATACAAATTCAATATTACTCACTACTCACTTGGACACACCACTATCAATTCCCTTTGGGTCCTGCGGAATTAATTATAAGAATGAGGGGTGTGGCAAAGATATACAGGGAATTATCGACAAGGGGGAAACAGTGGCCCTCATCCTCCTGGACCTCTCCGCTGCGTTCGACACGGTCTGCCACCGCACCCTAGTCCAGCGCCTCAGCAACATCGGTATCCAAGAGAAGGCACTGGAGTGGATCATCTCGTTCCTCGCCGGAAGAACACAAAGAGTCCGCCTCCCCCCGTTTCGCTCCGAGGCCACCGAAGTCATCTGCGGCGTCCCGCAAGGATCTTCACTCAGCCCCACCCTCTTCAACATCTACATGAAACCTCTCGCAGCCATCGCACGCCAGCACAACCTCAACATCATCTCTTACGCCGACGACACCCAGCTGATCCTCTCCCTCACCAGAGACCCCGACACCGCCAGAACCTGCCTACACGAAGGGAGGGGGTGCTTTCCCTTTGTGACTTAGAGACTTGGTGACTTTGGCATCCCAGAGGTAAGAAAAAATTTATATATACATATACATACACATATATATATATATAAATAATAATAAATCATATCTAGCCTAACGGGAAGACACATTAAGAATCCCAGTTCACCGATTCAGCCAGACACAAACATGCCCCCAAATCTAAAACTCGCCATACACAGATGAAGTTAACCTCTATTGCTGCAAAGGCTGAGCGTGTGCAGAAAGCCCGCCAAGGCTCTACTCCTACAGCTAATCCCTTATGCTCTGAGGATTAACTTTTGGTCCATGGAGCAGAGGGCCAAAGGGGTATTAGTCAAGCGAGGCCAAGTACTGCATGCCAGAGATTAACAAATTCAACTCCAGAGGGAACTAAAGTAAGTAACAAACTATCAGGCCCAGCTATGATGGGAGAAAGCTAGGATAGCAATCCCCCAGTGGATAATCAGGAGAACATCCAAGAAAATCCTTCTAGTTTACCTCTGGGAAAAGTTAAGGAAAACCTCATGTTTCAAAAACCTATGGCATCTCAATCTCTTTTTCAGTCTCCACTCCCTTTGCCGCAGCAGGCTCCTAAGCAGGCCTCTAAGCAGCATAGCCACAGTGCTAATTATGCACAGATTGCTCAGTCACAATCTTGTCCCGGAATCACTGCCTCAGAACCTCCTTTGCTTTTTCAACCATTGACAAATACTTTGCCTCCAGTTCCATTATCATCAGATGGGGCTGAAGCTACCACGGTAATCACTATGAAGTCTGCAATTGGGTCTGGCCCTACTTTCCAGTGAGATATAAAAAGCATGCTTAATCTTATTCTTGATGAGATTACGGAAATTAAGGCTACACATGCAACCGAAATTGCAGAACTACATGCTTGTCTATCTAAAATGGAAGAAGTAGTGGGGGCCTTGCCATCTAGGTTGCAGGAGGCCTAATCTAGAATCTCTCAGCTAGAGGACCAGATGACCTAAATTCAGCAGCAGGTCTTAGCTGACAAAAACACAAAAGAACTTGCTGGAAGTTAAACTCGAAGAATTAAAGAATCATTCACGGCAGACTAATCTACGGCTGGTTGGAGCTCCAGAGGGGTGCGAAGGCTCTCCATCAGTACAATGGATAGAGTCATTTATATAAGAGAAAGTCCTTCCAGAATCCTCAGGGGATCTCAGGATCACTCGGGCCCACAGAGTTCCAACACAGCCTTTTCCCAATTCTAAATTGCCCAGAACTATCCAAGTGAAGTTTTCAGATTATCAGGAACAGATTCTATCTAGGGCAATATGAAGAAGCAATTTTCTTCCAGAGAGGTTCCTAACTGCTGCATATTCTCGGATAGGAGTGCTGCGACTGCACGTTGCCGGAAAGAGTTTGTTAAGCTCCTCTATTTGTTTAAAGCGCAGGGAGTCCAAGTGGCCATTGCCCAACAGTCGAAACTTCGAGTTCTGGTTCACAGCAAGTTCCACATGTTCACAAGTCTAGATGAAGCTCAGGGACGTTTGCAGCAAATCACAAAGGATAAGTAAAGGGACTCAACTGTTTGATATGAAGGACATTTGTGCTATCATTGTTGGTTTTTTTTCTTCTTTTTACTCTCCAGGTCGGGGGGGGGGGTGGTGTATCACACCATGGTGCAACATCATGGCACCCGATGATAAGGGCCAATTTCTGGGCAGGCAGGGGCAATTCGCCATCTGACAGTAGTAGGAAGGGTCACTAGGTTCTGGGTTTGGTTTGGGGGTGGGTTAGGGCACTGAGGGAGGGTGGTGGTGCAGAAAAAGAAAATAAGCAGAATTATTTAAAATATCATACTAGAAGGAAGGGTATGTTTATTGTTTACTGACGTTCAGGATCAAAGCAAAAGTGTTGTAAATGGCGTCTTGAACAAATGAAAATATGGTGGATTGATAAGATGGTTCGCGGCATTTTCACCTCAAATTTTGTTTCTGCAGGAAACTCATCTTAAAACTAATCAGCCTAATTTGTTTATCCCCACAGCTTTCTCCTAGGCCTATTTAGTTTCAGCTCCGGCAGCAATAAGGGGGGTCGCCATTTATTTCAGACACGGGATAAACTAGGACATCACTCAAATTCAAAGAGATCCATATGGCAGATGGATTTGGATTGTTGTGATGGTCGATGGCATTTCACAGAATTTTGTGAATTATTATGCACCAGTGGTAGATGATTTTGCGTCTCTCAAAAGCATTAATGATAATGCCAGAACAGCGGTGGGCCCAATTATTTTAGGCGGGGATTTCAATTTTATACCAGATCTCCAATTAGATTCATCTAATAAAGCAAAAAAGCAGATGAAGCCCGGCACTAAAAAGTTGATAGATGTCATGAAACCCGATCATCAACTTGTTGATCCTTGGCGAAGGGCCCATGGTGAAGCTAAACAGTTTACATATTACTCTAATCAATTTAAGTCCGCTTCACGGATCAATTTCTTTCTGGTGTCACGCTCTTTGAGCTGCTTGAGTACTGAGATTTTGGCCAGTTCTTTCTCAGACCATTCTCTAGTAAAATTTGAAATAAATATAGTGCTGGAGGGAAGAGAAAAATCCAGGTGGCAGATGGATAGACGTCTCTTAACCAATCAACAGTGGATAATAAGTACGCGAAAATGGATCAGGGAGTTTTTTAAGATCAATGGGGGCAACGCAAGGCTTTACGCAATTTGGGGGCCTTTAAAGCTTCAGAGCGAGGACAAATGTTTGCTTTTATGGCGGGACAAGCCAGAAAGTGTAAAACTCGAATTAAAGAATTTCAGAAAGCCGTTAATGTGGCCTTGGAAAAAAAGAGGTTCCTCAGGGGGGAGACATCGCACCGAAGAGGAACTAACCAAGGCCAAACAGGAATTGAGGGAGTTTTTGATAATGGAAGAAATAAGCACTTCAAGAGCATACCAGCAGAAAGTTTATGAAGAAAGCCAAATGGTAGGAAAATTGTTGGCATGGTCAGCTAGAGTCAAGCAAGAAGCGGCCGTAATTGATGAAATGGCAATACTAGGGACGCAGATAATACTTTCCGAAAAAGATAGTATATCTAAAAATTTTGTTGATCTCTATAAGGATCTCTATACAACTGACTATCAGGTATCTAAACTAGCTATTCAGGGCTACTTCGGTGTTTTAGTTCTCCATCAGCTTTCTACAGGACAGAAAGAGGCTCTACTGGACGTTATAGCTGCAGAAGAAATCTCAAGCGCTTCGGCCACAATGCCTTATGGAGAGGCCTGTGGAAATGACGGTCTTCCGATTGAATTTTATAAGGCTTTCTCGGAAGAGCTATTACTATTCTTGCTCGAGCTATTCGATCATGTTAAAGCGGGAGGTGACGTCCCTGCGGCCTTTAAAGAATCCTCAATAGTTAGTTTTGTTAAGTAAAGCAAAGTCCTAGGGAGGTCGGCTCTTATAGGCCAATCAGCCTGCTAAATGTAGACTATAAACTACTGATGAAAATATGGGCCAATCGATTTACCTCAGTGGCACAATATTCAATATGCACAGATCAATCTGGCTTTATAGCAGGCCGGTCAATGTTGTCAAACACGGGTTACTTAATTCAAGCAATTGACTATTTTAATACCCACCAAACATCCGCAATAATAATGATGGTCGATGCTAAGAAGGTATTCGACCTTGTGAATTGGGGTGCATTATTCAATGGCCTTGAAAGGTTTGGGTTTCCGGCGCAAAATAATTACTATTCTCCAGAATATATATCAAGGAGCTCAGGCTCAGAACAGGATAAATTCAAAATCAGCAGGGATAATAGATATTAGACGCGGGACCCGGCAGGGGTGCCCCTTGTTGCCAGTTTTATTTACCTTCTTCATAGAACCACTGGCCGTGAGGATTCGAGATAATACAGACATAAAAACTCCAATAGAGGGGATGTCGAAAATAAAATTATTCGCAGACGACGTCATACTTTATCTTAAACTAGAAAAACTAAATATTGATAGGATTTTAAGGGAGTTCGCTGAGTTTGAGGCGATTGGAGTTTATAAAATTAATTATAAAAAAACTGAAGTATTGGTGCTTAATGTCTCCTGTAATTTTCTCCCAGACAATTTAAAACAACAAGCATATTCTCCGGAGACGATTCGTTATCTGGGAATTCATGTCTCAAACCAATATGTGGATTTATTTAGGTTACACTATAAAGCAACACTGAGTAAAATTAAAGATCTATTGGGAAAGTGGATATTTCTCCCCCTTACTTTGATAGGGCGTGTTGCTTTAATAAAGATGTCAGTACTACCCTTATTAATTTTTCTTTTTTTAAATATCCCAATCAAAATCAATGCAGCTTTTCTTTAGAGAACTGGAAAAATTATTTTGTCAGTTCATTTGGAACAAAAAAAGCGTCAAGGGTAAAACTTTCAATCCTTCAACTTGACACTAGCTCGGGTGGGCTGGCACTCCCCCATATTCGTACCTATTATGAAGCAGCGTTTATTGATATAGTAGTGTGGCTGCTTGACAATAGGGGATCATTGGATAGCTTTTTTCTCAGTAAGATGGTACATGAAGCCGGAACTCAGCTTCCGGTCTTCTTAAAAACAACAAAACTTCCTAAAAAAGTACGATAGAAGACGCTTCAAGCATTCTCTAATAGACTTCAGAAATTTTATTCTCAAAAGGCCGTCTTCGAGATTTGGATATCTGAGCTTAACAGAGGCCAAAATGTTGGGCCTTTACATCCCTAATAGTCATGTTAAACTTTGGGAATAACAAGGTTTTAAAGAGCTAAGGCACTTTATAATAGGAGGTAGATGTATTAACTGGGAGGAGGTTCAGGTTAGATGTGGTATTTAGAGCAGGTTGCTCTTTTTTAGCTTCCTCCAGGTTAGATTACTGATAAATAAATAACTATCCCATGGAAATATAGGTACCCCCTCGGTCCTTGCTGCTGTGCTCAGTACTAAACTGCGAGGTATAGGGAATTGGTACTGAGTTTTTCGAAATTAAGGGGATCCCTTTGTCATTACCAGTTTTCTGGAAAAAATAAAACATGAATTGTCTTGTAGTTTTTCAGTTAAAGAGTAAGGCATTAAGGCATTGAGAGCAGCGAATATATGATATTCCTCAAACAAAAATCCCACATTCCATCACTCCACATTTTTTACAACGCGGGACAATTACTCCGCAAAGCCATCATTCCTCAAACTTTTACTCCGCATATGACTTTATCATGCATGACATTACAACGCAAATGCATGTGCGGTGAAGTCATATACTTTGTAAAAGTATTTTATAAAAAAAATATATATATATATACACACATATATACATATATATTTTTTATTTAAATAAAAAAAATGTTCTTTTAAATTGTATTATTTATATATATATATATTAATATTAAATATATATATTTTTATATATATTTTTAATTTTTTTAATTACTCTCTACACACTAAAAACGAATCCCACCCTGGTCCCTTTAAATACCCCTGCATCCCATAATAATAACCCACCTTTACTCCTTAATACCCCAGCACCCTTAAACACTAACCCATCCTGACCCTAAAAATACACCCTGCACCCCAAAACCATCCCTGAACCCTAAACATGCCACTGTACCCCAAAACCTTAATACCCTCTCAACCCTCAATATACTTATCACCCCAAAACCCAAACCTATCCCCGAACCCTAAAAATACTCCTGTACCCCAAATCCCAAACCTATCCCTACCCACTCCGCGGTCACACGCTTGACCCCATCTTCTCCGCAAGCCCCGACGTCTCCTTCAACCATTCAACCGAACTCCACTGGACCGACCACCGCTGCATCCACTTCACCTTCTAGAAACCCACCATGCACCACCGAACCCAACAGATGCCGCACCGCTGCTGGAGCAAAGTCACCGAAGACCAGCTAACCACCACCCTCGTCCAGAGCCCACCCGCCGACCATACCGACCCCGACACCGCCGCCCGCAACCTCAGACAGTGGATCAACGACTGCGCCAACACACTCGCCCGATCAAATAACCCTTCAACAATCATACCAACAAGAAAGCCAGCTGGTTCACTGAAGACCTCCGGGCCTCCAAGCAAACCTGCCGAAAGCTGGAGAGGATCTGGCTCCGTGAACGAACACTGGACAGCCACGATGCCCACAAGAATGGCACCCGCAGACACATCACCTCATCAGATCCGCCAAAAGGGCCTCCTTCAAAGACCGACTAGACAACAATGCGCACAACAGCAAAGAGCTCTTCAACATCATGAAGGAACTCTCCAACCCCAGCTCCAACACCAACGAGTTTGAAGGCAAGGCTTGGAGGGAATATGACAAGAAATTCATGCGTATTAAGGCTACTAGACCCACTTTGGGGTGGGATCAGATAGATGGAAACGCATGGTTGCTCTACAGGTATCCGCAGAGGGAGGTGGCCAGCACAACCCAGCCCTTTCAGGTGGGCACCGGAGCAAACAGTAATTAAGGGAGCGGGGCAAGAAAAGCGGCATGCTGGGACTTCAATAGAAGAACTTGATCCAGAGCCCTGGGAATGTGCAACTTCAAGCACTTTTGTCCAGTCTGCAGCCTGCCTTCACACCCTGAGTCCATGTGTTTCAAGAAGACAAAAGATAGGCACCCTAAAAAGCATGAGTGAACACCCGTCAATGGCCAAGGCTCCATCCACAGTTAACTGGCAAGCAATGGTGCTGTGGTTGAACATCTACAGCAACACAACGGCAGCACAGTATTTATATGAGGGATTTAAGAACGGCTTCAGGATTCTAGCTGAGAGTTGTGTAGGCGTTGTCTATTGCAGAAATCAGCAGTCATCAAAGGCTAACCCTAGTATTGCCATAAATAAGAGTATGACAGAAAAGGACTTGGGGAGGGTGGCAGGTCCCTTTTTCATTCCCCCTTTATAGGATTTGGTGGGTTCACCTTTATGTGTAGTTCCCAAAAAAGACTAGGGGGAGTACCGTTTGATACATAAACTTTTAGCACCTAAGGGGCAGTCGGTCAATAAGGCTATCGAAGGGACATTGTGCTCAGTTAGTTATGCCTCGCTAGACCAAGCAATTGCATTCCTCCAGGAGCTGGGGGACCTGGGACTTTGTTGATATAGAATATAGATACAGAATCTGCTTTTCAGGTGCTTCCGGTTCATTAGCCACAATGTAGATGATAGTTTATATTCAAGTGCTGAATCATCAACTGCTGCTAGAAATTGATATTTTGGGGGAATTACTCAGGGTATTTAAATAACAGAAATTTGAGGTTAAGAACTGAAATAGTATTAATTTTATTAAATATTTTGAATATAAAATTTTGTAGTCAGAAATTTCAGTCAATCATGATCCCAAAGATATGCTCCAAACTATTTTAATCACAATAAAGCAAGAAACAGAAATCGCAGAGAAAAAATTGTAACATCTGTCCATGACTATCATTAGTGGATTACATGTTAGAATAATTGTGATACTTCCTATATCTCATTTTATTTTACCAGTGAGTTTCATTGTCCTGATAGGTCTTTCAGAAATAATAGGCTTCTACTGCACTTCATGTGACACAACAAGAGCTTATGCACAAAATGGCAAAGTATGACTATTGAGAATATCACGTATAAAACCAGAGGTTTATCTTTGCCCAGTTCCCAACTAAAATTATGGTTTAATCAATCTACACAAATAGATTTATTTGAAGGGTTTCTCAATAGAAATTCAATATTACTCACTACTCACTTGGACACACCACTATCAATTCCCTTTGGGTCCTGGGGAATTAATTAATAGAATGAGGGGTGTGGCAAAGATATACAGGGAATTATCCGGTGACACCATGAGGATAGGTAGGCAAATAAGAAAACAATGTATTTATTCCTTAGTTTTAGGGGTTCTTTCCTCTTTGGTGTAGTCAGTTAGTGGAATATATATTGTCTCCCATCTCTGGTGTCTAATGAAAGAATGGGGAATCAAATATTTATTGATGACAATCTAAAGTCTAGGTTTGTGTTTTAGGACTGTGGCCGTAAAGTGAAGTATCTACAGCTGTTAAGCACCATCAAATGAATACAGCCAGGATGACCACAGTATAAAGTACAGATCTAAGAACCAGTTGGTATGATCTTGCCTGTCTGTTGTAAGTTGCTATTTTTAAATGTGTATCATAACAACCATTTAGTAAAAGTGTGAGGTGAGACTTTAATTGAGAAATGAATAATCAGGACTTCAATAATTCTCTTGTGGCTGCACAAAGTTATCCTTCTGGCCATTCCACAGAGACAAAAGATTTTCGTCATCCATGATGCTTATTATACTCCAAAGAAGCTGAATGCATCTTTAGGCCATGGAGGATAATGTGCCTGATCCCATGCTCCCAATGCTGACTTGGTCCACAGGTTGGACCAGTGTGAAAACCTGTAACATACCTGGACCTATCACTTGAATTGGTGGGGAACGAGATAGCAGTCAGCCTGTCCTGAATCACACTGATTATTTATTCTGCCTAGTTTGTATGTAAGTATCCAAAACATGAGGAATTGATGCAGCTATGGCAGATCCAGCCTGCACGTAGCCTCAGGTGATCATTGCCCCACCCCTTACCTGGAAGTCCGAACGTTGACCAGTATGCGAGGCTCTCGGCTCCGCGGCGTTTGAGAGATTTGGAGAGGTGGATTGGTTGGCGGATTTGTTGGTGGATTTATCGGCGGCTGCTGCTGGCTTTGCTGCCCGGGCGGTGAAAGGGAGGGAAGAGAAGGGGGTGCTGTTCCGGTCTCGTTGAGATGATTGACATGCTTGCTCGCCAGCTGTGCTTAGGCTGGGGACTGCGTGTAAGTGGAGAGACCTGGGCGGCGACAGATGGTGGGCTGTTCAATGGATTCTGATCTGCGTGGTTGACTGGCTGTGCAGGGGTTTCCCTCTGAAGCTGCGGCACAGGAGCTGGAATTCGGAGCTACTCCCAGGGGACTTCTAAGTGAGAGTTTTATTTCTTTTGGCTGTGGCTGGCTGAAAAGCGAGATGAAAGGCAAAAGAAGATCTGAGCAGCTGGGGTTTCGTAATCCTCTTGTGACTTGTGACCTGGTATTTGTGAGGTGCTAAAAAGGAGTAAAAAAAAAGCAAATCCAGTTGTAATGGGTATTGTCATGAAGGACGGCATGAGGCTCAGTGAGAACTCGGCGATGGAGTGAATTCAGCAGATGTGCTTTGACTCAGCTGCTGGCATTGTTGCTGAGAGCGCTGAGTGAGCTGCGCAGCGCCGGTTGTGCTTGGGGGCGGGCTGCTCTCCTCTTAACTCCCCTGCTCACTCAAAGAGGCTGCTGCATGACTCCGGTTGCTTTTGAAAAAAAAAAGGGAGCTCCTCTGTTGGCGGCGGCTGGCTGAATAAGGCTAAATAAGGTGAGAAGCAGAAAGGAGGGGGTGCTTTCCCTTTGTGACTTAGAGACTTGGTGACTTTGGCATCCCAGAGGTAAAAAAAATGTATATATACATATACATACACATATATATATATAAATAATAATAAATCATATCTAGCCTAACGGGAAGACACATTAAGAATCCCAGTTCACCGGTTCAGCCAGACACAAACATGCCCCCAAATCTAAAACTCGCCATACACAGATGAAGTTAACCTCTATTGCTGCAAAGGCTGAGCGTGAGCGTGTGCAGAAAGCCCGCCAAGGCTCTACTCCTACAGCTAATCCCTTATGCTCTGAGGATTAACTTTTGGTCCATGGAGCAGAGGGCCAAGGGGGTATTAGTCATGCGAGGCCAAGTACTGCATGCCAGAGATTAACAAATTCAACTCCAGAGGGAACTAAAGTAAGTAACAAACTACCAGGCCCAGCTATGATGGGAGAAAGCCAGGATAGGAATCCCCCAGTGGATAATCAGGAGAACATCCAAGAAAATCCTTCTAGTTTACCTCTGGGAAAAGTTAAGGAAAACCTCATGTTTCAAAAACCTATGGCATCTCAATCTCTTTTTCAGTCTCCACTCCCTTTGTCGCAGCTGGCTCCTAAGCAGGCCTCTAAGCAGCATAGCCACAGTGCTAATTATGCACAGATTGCTCAGTCACAATCTTGTCCCGAAATGACTGCCTCAGAACCTCCTTTGCTTTTTCAACCATTGACAAATTCTTCGCCTCCAGTCCATTATCATCGGATGGGGCTGAAGCTACCACGGTAATCACTATGAAGTCTGCAATTGGGTCTGGCCCTACTTTCCAGTGAGATATAAAAAGCATGCTTAATCTTATTCTTGATGAGATTACGGAAATTAAGGCTACACATGCAACCGAAATTGCAGCACTACATGCTTGTCTATCTAAAATTGAAGAAGTAGTGGGGGCCTTGCCATCTAGGTTGCAGGAGGCCTAATCTAGAATCTCTCAGCTAGAGGACCAGATGACCTCAATTCAGCAGCAGGTCTTAGCTGACAAAAACACAAAAGAACTTGCTGGAAGTTAAACTCGAAGAATTAAAGAATCATTCACGGCAGACTAATCTACGGCTGGTTGGAGCTCCAGAGGGGTGCGAAGGCTCTACATCAGTACAATGGATAGAGTCATTTGTAAAAGAGACAGTCCTTCCAGAATTCTCAGGGGATCTCAGGATCACTCGGGCCCACAGAGTTCCAACACAGCCTTTTCCCAATTCTAAATTGCCCAGAACTATCCAAGTGAAGTTTTCAGATTATCGTTTGAAGGAGCAGATTCTATCTAGGGCAATATGAAGAAGCAGTTTTCTTCCCGAGAGGTTCCTAACTGCTGCATATTCTCGGATAGGAGTGCCGCGACTGCACGTTGCCGGAAAGAGTTTGTTAAGCTCCTCTATTTGTTTAAAGCGCAGGGAGTCCAAGTGGCCATTGCCCAACAGTCGAAACTTCGAGTTCTGGTGCACAGCAAGTTCCACATGTTCACAAGTCTAGATGAAGCTCAGTAACATTTGCAGCAAATCACAAAGGATAAGTAAAGGGACTCAACTGTTTGATATGAAGGACATTTGTGCTATCATTGTTGGTTTTTTTTCTTCTTTTTACTCTCCAGGTCGGGGGGGGGGGTGGTGTATCACACCATGGTGCAACATCATGGCACCCGATGGTAAGGGCCAATTTCTGGGCAGGCAGGGGCAATTCGCCATCTGCCAGTAGTAGGAAGGGTCACTAGGTTCTGGGTTTGGTTTGGGGGTGGGTTAGGGCACTGAGGGAGGGTGGTGGTGCAGAAAAAGAAAATAAGCAGAATTATTTAAAATATCATACTAGAAGGAAGGGTATGTTTATTGTTACTGATGTTCAGGATCAAAGCAAAAGTGTTGTAAATGGCATCTTGAACAAATGAAAATATGGTGGATTGATAAGATGGTTCGCGGCATTTTCACCTCAAATTTTGTTTCTGCAGGAAACTCATCTTAAAACTAATCAGCCTAATTTGTTTATCCCCACAGCTTTCTCCTAGGCCTATTTCGTTTCAGCTCAGGCAGCAATAAGGGGGGTCGCCATTTATTTCAGACACGGGATAAACTAGGACATCACTCAAATTCCAAGAGATCTATATGGCAGATGGATTTGGATTGTTGTGATGGTCGATGGCATTTCACAGAATTTTGTGAATTATTATGCACCAGTGGTAGATGATTTTGCGTCTCTCAAAAGCATTAATGATAATGCCAGAACAGCGGTGGGCCCAATTATTTTAGGCGGGGATTTCAATTTTATACAAGATCTCCAATTAGATTCATCTAATAAAGCAAAAAAGCAGATGAAGCCCGGCACTAAAAAGTTGATAGATGTCATGAAACCCGATCATCAACTTGTTGATCCTTGGCGAAGGGCCCATGGTGAAGCTAAACAGTTTACCTATTACTCTAATCAATTTAAGTCCGCTTCACGGATCAATTTCTTTCTGGTGTCACGCTCTTTGAGCTGCTTGAGTACTGAGATTTTGGCCAGTTCTTTCTCAGACCATTCTCTAGTAAAATGTGAAATAAATATAGTGCTGGAGGGAAGAGAAAAATCCAGGTGGCAGATGGATAGACGTCTCTTAACCAATCAACAGTGGATAATAAGTACGCGAAAATGGATCAGGGAGTTTTTTAAGATCAATGGGGGCAACGCAAGGCTTTACGCAATTTGGGGGCCTTTAAAGCTTCAGAGCGAGGACAAATGTTTGCTTTTATGGCGGGACAAGCCAGAAAGTGTAAAACTCGAATTAAAGAATTTCAGAAAGCCGTTGATGTGGCCTTGGAAAAAAAGAGAGGTTCCTCAGGGGGGAGACATCGCACCGAAGAGGAACTAACCAAGGCCAAACAGGAATTGAGGGAGTTTTTTACAATGGAAGAAATAAGCACTTCAAGAGCATACCAGCAGAAAGTTTATGAAGAAAGCCAAATGGTAGGAAAATTGTTGGCATGGTCAACTAGAGTCAAGCAAGAAGCGGCCGTAATTGATGAAATGGCAATACTAGGGACGCAGATAATACTTTCCGAAAAAGATAGTATATCTAAAATTTTTGTTGATCTCTATAAGGATCTCTATACAACTGACTATCAGGTATCTAAACTAGCTATTCAGGGCTACTTCGGTGTTTTAGTTCTCCGTCAGCTTTCTACAGGACAGAAAGAGGCTCTACTGGACGTTATATCTGCAGGAGAAATCTCAAGCGCTTCGGCCACAATGCCTTATGGAGAGGCCTGTGGAAATGACGGTCTTCCGATTGAATTTTATAAGGCTTTCTCGGAAGAGCTATTACTATTCTTGCTCGAGCTATTCGATCATGTTAAAGCGGGAGGTGACGTCCCTGCGGCCTTTAAAGAATCCTCGATAGTTAGTTTTGTTAAGAAGGGCAAAGTCCTAGGGAGGTCGGCTCTTATAGGCCAATCAGCCTCCTAAATGTAGACTATAAACTACTGATGAAAATATGGGCCAATCGATTTACCTCAGTGGCACAATATTCAATATGCACAGATCAATCTGGCTTTATAGCAGGCCGGTCAATGTTGTCAAACACGGGTTACTTAATTCAAGCAATTGACTATTTTAATACCCACCAAACTTCCGCAATAATAATGATGGTCGATGCTAAGAAGGCATTCGACCTTGTGAATTGGGGTGCATTATTCAATGGCCTTGAAAGGTTTGGGTTTCCGGCGCAAAATAATTACTATTCTCCAGAATATATATCAAGGAGCTCAGGCTCAGAACAGGATAAATTCAAAATCAGCAGGGATAATAGATATTAGACGCGGGACCCGGCAGGGGTGCCCCTTGTTGCCAGTTTTATTTACCTTCTTCATAGAACCTCTGGCCGTGAGGATTCGAGATGATACAGACATAAAAACTCCAATAGAGGGGATGTCGAAAATAAAATTATTCGCAGACGACGTCATACTTTATCTTAAACTAGAAAAACTAAATATTGATAGGATTTTAAGGGAGTTCGCTGAGTTTGAGGCGATTGGAGTTTATAAAATTAATTATAAAAAACTGAAGTATTGGTGCTTAATGTCTCCTGTAATTTTCTCCCAGACAATTTAAAACAACAAGCATATTCTCCGGAGACGATTCGTTATCTGGGAATTTATGTCTCAAACCAATATGCGGATTTGTTTAGGTTACACTATAAAGCAACACTGAGTAAAATTAAAGATCTATTGGGAAAGTGGATATTTCTCCCCCTTACTTTGATAGGGCGTGTTGCTTTAATAAAGATGTCAGTACTACCCTTATTAATTTTTCTTTTTTTAAATATCCCAATCAAAATCAATGCAGCTTTTCTTTAGAGAACTGGAAAAATTATTTTGTCAGTTCATTTGGAACAAAAAAGCGTCAAGGGTAAAACTTTCAATCCTTCAACTTGACACTAGCTCGGGTGGGCTGGCACTCCCCCATATTCGTACCTATTATGAAGCAGCGTTTATTGATATAGTAGTGTGGCTGCTTAACAATAGGGGATCATTGGATAGCTTTTTTCTCAGCTTCCGGTCTTCTTAAAACAACAAAACTTCCTAAAAAAGTACGATACAAGACGCTTCAAGCATTCTCTAATAGACTTCAGAAATTTTATTCTCAAAAGGCCGTCTTCGAGATTTGGATATCTGAGCTTAACAGAGGCCAACATGTTGGGCCTTTACATCCCTAATATCATGTTAAACTTTGGGAATAACAAGGTTTTAAAGAGCTAAGGCACTTTATAATAGGAGGTAGATGTATTAACTGGGAGGAGGTTCAGGTTAGATGTGGTATTTAGAGCAGGTTGCTCTTTTTTAGCTTCCTCCAGGTTAGATTACTGATAAATAAATAAATATATACCCCATGGAAAATATAGGTACCCCCTCGGTCCTTGCTGCTGTGCTCAGTACTAAACTGCGAGGTATAGGGAATTGGTACTGAGTTTTTCGAAATTAAGGGGATCCCTTTGTCATTACCAGTTTTCTGGAAAAAATAAAACATGAATTGTCTTGTAGTTTTTCAGTTAAAGACTAAGGCAGTAAGGCATTGAGAGCAGCGAATATATGATATTCCTCAAACAAAAATCCCACATTCCATCACTCCACATTTTTTACAACGCGGGACAATTACTCCGCAAAGCCATCATTCCTCAAACTTTTACTCCGCATATGACTTTATCATGCATGACATTACAACGCAAATGCATGTGCGGTGAAGTCATATACTTTGTAAATGAAGTCATATACTTTGTAAAAGTAGTTTATAAAAAAAATATATATATATCTATATATATATCACTCCAAAGTGCTGCTCGAGCGATCCACGACCAATCACCGCTGATGTCGTCGGTAGTAGCAGCCGCTACTCTTAATATCCACAGCTTCCAAGTCCCATTGATTAAAAGGACACAGAGACGACACACCAAGAGAACTTTGCACAAACCCTTTATTGTGCACTCGTGGAACAAGGACGACGCGTTTCGGCGTTAGCCTTTTTCAAGTAGCCACCATTTTGTATTTTACACTTATATCATGGACTTATATAAGTGTAAAATACAAAATGGTGGCTACTTGAAAAAGGCTAACGCCGAAACGCGTCGTCCTTGTTCCACGAGTGCACAATAAAGGGTTTGTGCAAAGTTCTCTTGGTGTGTCGTCTCTGTGTCCTTTTAATCAATGGGACTTGGAAGCTGTGGATATTAAGAGTAGCGGCTGCTACTACCGACGACATCAGCGGTGATTGGTCGTGGATCGCTCGAGCAGCACTTTGGAGTGATATATATATAGATATATATATATTTTTTTTTATAAACTACTTTTACAAAGTATATGACTTCACCGCACATGCATTTGCGTTGTAATGTCATGCATGATAAAGTCATATGCGGAGTAAAAGTTTGAGGAATGAACTCATGGACTTATGATGGACATATGATGGACTTATATAAGTGTAAAATACAAAATGGTGGCTACTTGAAAAAGGCTAACGCCGAAACGCGTTGTCCTTTTTCCACGAGTGCACAATAAAGGGTTTGTGCAAAGTTCTCTTGGTGTGTCGTCTCTGTGTCCTTTTAATCAATGGGACTTGGAAGCTGTGGATATTAAGAGTAGCGGCTGCTACTACCGACGACATCAGCGGTGATTGGTCGTGGATCGCTCGAGCAGCACTTTGGAGTGAAAGAGGACTGAAGCGATTCCGACCGCCTCTCGACAAATACATTTTGGAAGAAGACGGGTAAGCCAATATCTGTGTGAAAGATAGTGCGGGGGGAGCGTGTTTCATTCCGAGACTGCCGACCCAGCACTTCCCGATATACACGCTATTGTGCCTCTGCCCCGGCGCCAAAACCACGCGCGCTGAATAATCGATGTACAGAGGCAACCGCGGCAGCCACACCTAATCATTGTGGCGCGAAGAGACTTACAATTGAGTGATGAGTGAATGGGAGACAGCGAGGAAAGCTGAAGCCCTGTCCCTATTTAGCGAAGAGCAAGAGACTGCACCTGTGATTGTGACGACTGGTGCGATTCTAAACAGCAGCGACTCCACCCTCAAACAAAAACTAGCACTCTTGGAAAGACTAAGTAAACGCGAAATCAACAAATGGTGGGAAGTGGCATCCCTTACTAACTATGTGGAAGTCGGTAGAGTTCCTAGAGGTTTGAGAATAAGCATAGTACCAACTTATGACAATCCCAACAAAGACTTACTAACCGAGTGGGCACAATACATGGCCAAAACATGCAAAGGCATGCTTGAAATGTTGGTGAAACATGCACAAATTGATCTAGAAACAACCAGAAAGGAATTATCGAGTCTTAGAGCTGACCTGGAAAAATATAAAACGGAGAAAGGATTTGAAGAATTTATTAAAACACTCCCTAAAAAACTACAAGATTACGAAGAAACAATCAAGCAGAAGAATCAAAGGAAATTCCTTAGGGACAAACGGGATTACGCAGAAGGGCGTATATTAACCTACGCAAAGAAATACGATAAAGCACAAAAGAATATAAGGGCCAATTGGGCCAATAAGAAAGCGACAACGATATCCACTGGGTCAAGCTCAGATATAAGTACTGACGCAGAAGACGGCACCTCAGGGATCCCTTTAGGAATACGTCCTCTGACTTTCCATCACGAGTTCGAAATCCTCAAGCAGAAGAACGATCAAAGTCAGCAGAACAGGGTACAAACCGGAGGACAGGCATCCAGAGGGAAGAACGTAAAAAGAGGAAGAGGCAAAGGACGCGGAACAGCACACGAAGAAGACGATTAAAAAGACTACACAGATACGACAAAATGTGCAAATTCACGCAGGACAACAGTGGAGAAAACAAAACCGTTGTAAATCTCTCGAATAGAGTACTAAACCCATTGGAAATATCAGTGCTACAATTGGGATTGTCCTTCTGCCCCAGTGTCAATTTGGACTATGTAGATACAAGGGTAGACCTTTTTCTATACATCAGGAAATTAAAACTGCTGAAGGTATATGCTATGAAATCTAGTTCCAAATCCATAATATCTAACGCAATGGGGTCTCCGGATATAAACTTACAGGTACAGGACATCGAACTCCTAAGAGACATGTATCAATTAGAAATTGATGACGAAGATGAGAGAAGTGATCATGTAGTCCTAAGGGCATGTGGCGTAACAAATAGACGAGTACAACACAGTGGCCTGAAATTATAGACTAAATTCAATCCAAATGTCCCATACGATAACATAGAGGCCTATAGTCAAGCAGTGGTGGCAGAACTGAAGAAAACACGTAGTAACTTCAAAAACTCTAAATGGGATAACTTGACCAAAGATCAAAGAAATTCTCTGAAAATGTTGGAGGAAGATGCCTCAATTGTGATCAAGCCCTCCGATAAGGGGGGCAATGTTGTGGTGATGAACTATAAGGACTACAAAATGGAGGCTACAAGACAATTAAATGATGCCTCATGCTATGAAGTGATCAACTGGGAGCAATATAAGAAAACTATCAAAGATTATCACATTTTACTTGGAGGCTGGTACCATACAGGACTACTAGATACGGATGAATACAAATTTTTGAAAAATGACAATCCCCGTATTCCCTGTATATATTTCCTCCCGAAGATACATAAGGACCCCACTACACCACCAGGGCGTCCGATTGTGTCCTCAAATGGGGGGCTATTGGAGAATACCTCCAAATTTTTGGATTTATATCTGAATGAATATGTGCTTAACTTGAATTCTTATTGCAGGGACAGTACTGACTTTCTGAAAAGATTACATGATCTAAAATGGGAGAATGGTTATCAAATGATCAGTATGGACGTATGTTCACTTTATACTTGTATTAATCAAGTGAAGGGAGTGGAAGCATGCATGCATTATTTGAGAAGTCGACATGTGGATTGTTATGATCACAATGCTATGCTTAAAACTATGATGTTGTACTGTCTACAAGAGAATATTTTTCTCTTTGAGAAAGCGGTATACCGACAACGATCTGGGACCGCGATGGGGACCTGTTTTGCCCCCAGCCTAGCGAACCTTTTCCTGGGCTGGTGGGAGGAACAGGTCGTCTGGTCAGAAGGATCGGAGATGTACACTGACCACATCTTGATGTGGGTCAGGTACATCGACGACCTGTTTATAATTTGGAATGGCCCTGAGACACTAGCTAGACAGTTCATTAAGCATCTTAGTATAAATGATCTCAACCTTCGCTTTACTTATACTATCAGTGACACATATTGTGAGTTTTTGGATGTGGCAGTTGAGGTGAAGGAAGGTAACATACCTACACGTCTGTTTCGCAAAGCGACAGCCGGCAATGCGGTGTTGCACTCAACAAGCCACCACCCTATCCCACTGGAGAGAAGCATTCCTTACGGGGAGCTGTTGAGGGCACGCCGCAATTGCAGCACCGATACCAGTTATGAGGTTGAACAGAAGGCCATGTTGGAACGTTTCAGGGAGAGAGGATATGACAAGGAAACACTGAAAAGTGCCCAGAATAAAGTCCAAGACCTCAGTCATGAAGAAGTCCTGTTTAGAACATCTATCAGTGACAAGAGAAGAAAGGAGATCAATAACAAAAATCAACCAAACGCCCACCGGATGATTACAAACTTTAGTAGGGGAGCATGGGCACTAGAAAAAGTGATGAGGGCGAATTGGAGGCTTCTGGTCTCTGACCCTATTATTGGGGAACTAGTAGGCAAGAAACCACAGGTGACATATCGTAGGGCACGATCCCTGAAAGATAGACTGGTACATAGTTATCTAGACAGATCACCAAAAAATAAGTGGCCCCCTATCCCTAAAGGCTTCTCAACTTGCGGTAACTGCAAATGTGATCGCAATGGAAAATCACGGAAGAATTATCAGATAGGGACCGGCCAAATGAAAGCAATCCAACACCAAATAAACTGCAACACAGACTTTGTGGTCTACGTGCTTGAGTGCCCTTGTGGCCTCAAGTACGTGGGCAGCACAAAGAACGCGCTCAAGGTAAGGATCTTACAGCACTTACGTGCAATCAATAACAAAGACCATAATTACCCAATGGCTCGCCATTATGAAGAAAGCCATAATTGCAATAATGGAAGCCTTAGGTTCTATGGCATAGATAAGATACCCAGGAGCATTAGAGGTGGGGACCGAGAGGCACAACTTAGGATCAAGGAGTCTAAACATATTATTGATATGGGAAGCAAGACTCCAAATGGATTGAACTATGGAGAAGAATTGTCATCCCATATAGGCTCTAAGACACTAAGATGGCATAGGGCAGAGGCCAACCCGCAGTATGAGCAAAGTGTATATATAGAGTAATCACCAGCACTATTTTTAGCAGTGTAACTCCCTAGTAATGGGCCATCTGTCTGTAAATATAAAAAATGGATACAATAATCCTGGTGGTATAGTATTTCTATGCCGGTAACTTGTGAGATGGTCAAGATTAGAGTATACACAAAAGTGTCACTGAGGAGAATAATATGTTGGTTAGCGATTATGTTAAATAATGGAATGTAATGTTTTATGAATTTTCTTTAATATTTTCTATAGAATTTTCTCACCTTTACTCACTATAAAAATACCTCACATTTCACTTATCCGGAATTAATAAGCACTCGAACATTAGACCTGCCATCAGCCTTACACTATTCCAGCCCTAGGGAAATCCATATGATGATGGGAGCTCCTTTATCATCAAGCCTCTTTTGTTTCCCCTCCCGCCCCCCCCATTTCTGCCCCCCCTATCTCTTGAGATAAGGATGAGATTGGTCGGCTTTATTTAACTGATAGGAATATTAAATTCCAGTTCCTCCTGTAACCTCCATTAAACAGATGGGTGTGCTTAGTCCGTAACCGGAGCAATTGCCTATACTAAACGCACACGAAGGGAGCTCCCGAGTTGCAAAACCCCTTATAACATTGCAGATATGTATGTACCGATTTGACATAGGATTCATATATCCTCTTCCAACAAGGTTATCATAACCTCCCCAGGGTCTGAATGACTATCGGTAACCTCGAGTTACGGGAGATTGTGACCAGACCACATCTCCCGGTCTCCTTGGTGATTATGTAGTCCGTAATCACTGAGTCAAGGTTTAAGGGGCGGTTACGGGAGTCCATGACTACATTTCCCAACTCGCTTAGCGATTGTGTAGTTCACGAACAAGGAGCTGAGAACATTGGCTGTCCCACGGGCATAAATCACTTTTCATGTCTCATTTACGTACTAGACATCAACTTGGATATTTGCCGAAAAGGGATGTAATTACAAATGTATATATGTATATATATCAAATGTATATTATGGAAGTATTTTCTTTATGTTGATGAATTAAGACATGGATGATGGACTTATATAAGTGTAAAATACAAAATGGTGGCTACTTGAAAAAGGCTAACGCCGAAACGCGTCGTCCTTGTTCCACGAGTGCACAATAAAGGGTTTGTGCAAAGTTCTCTTGGTGTGTCGTCTCTGTGTCCTTTTAATCAATGGGACTTGGAAGCTGTGGATATATATATATATATATATACACACATATAAAAAAAATGTTCTTTTAAATTGTATTATTCATATATATATATATTAAATATATATATTTTTATATATATATTAGATTTTTTTAATTACTCTTTACACACTAACAACAAATCCCACCCTGGTCCCTTTAAATACCCCTGCATCCCATAATAATAACCCACCTTTACTCCTTAATACCCCAGCACCCTTAAACACTAACCCATCCTGACCCTAAAAATACACCCTGCACCCCATAACCATCCCTGAACCCTAAAAATGCCCCTGTACCCCAAAACCTTAATACCCTCTCAACCCTCAATATACTTATCACCCCAAAACCCAAACCTATCCCTGAACCCTAAAAATACTCCTGTACCCCAAAACCCAAACCTATCCCTACCCACTCCGCGGTCACACGCTTGACCCCATCTTCTCCGCAAGCCCCGACGTCTCCTTCAACCATACCACCGAACTCCACTGGACCGACCACCGCTGCATCCACTTCACCTTCTAGAAACCCACAATGCACCACCGCACCCAACAGATGCCGCACCGCTGCTGGAGCAAAGTCACCGAAGACCAGCTAACCACCACCCTCGTCCAGAGCCCACCCGCCGACCATACCGACCCCGACACCGCCGCCCGCAACCTCAGACAGTGGATCAACGACTGCGCCAACACCCTCGCCCGATTAAATAACCCTTCAACAATCATACCAACAAGAAAGCCAGCTGGTTCACTGAAGACCTCCGGGCCTCCAAGCAAACCTGCCGAAAGCTGGAGAGGATCTGGCTCCGTGAACGAACACTGGACAGTCACGCTGCCCACAAGAATGGCACCCGCAGACACATCACCTCATCAGATCTGCCAAAAGGGCCTCCTTCAAAGACCGACTAGACAACAATGCACAACAGCAAAGAGCTCTTCAACATCATGAAGGAACTCTCCAACCCCAGCTCCAACACCAACGACGTCCCACCCTCGCAAGACCTGTGCGACTCGCTGGCCACCTTCTTCCACCGCAAGATCACAGACATCCACAACAGTTTCAACGCCACGACCGCCCCGACAACCACTGAGACCTCCGTCCCCACGACCACCATCCTCACCAACAGCCTGCTCTACTGGACCAACATCAATGATGATGACACCATCAAGATCATGAACACCATCCACTCCGGATCTCCGTCAGATCCATGCCCACACCACACCTTCAACAAAGCCAGCACATCCATCGCACCCCATCTCCGGAAAGTCACCAACACCTCCTTTGAGACAGCAACCTTCCCGGAGAGCTGGAAGCACGCCGAGATCAACGCCTTACTCAAGAAACCCAAGGCCGACCCCAATGACCTCAAGAACTTACGGCCCATCTCCCTGCTCCCGTTCCCGGCAAAGGTCCTCGAGAAGACCGTCAACGAACAACTGACCCGCTACCTCGAGGAGAACAACATCCTGGACCCTTCCCAGTCCGGGTTCCGCAGCAACCACAGTACCGAGACTGCCCTCATCGCCGCCACCGATTACATCAAGTCCCAGCTGGACAACGGAGAAACGGGGGCCCTCATCCTCCTGGACCTGTCGCCGCCTTCGACACAGTCTGTCACCACACACTACGAACATGCCTCCACAATGCTGGGATCTAAGAGAAGGCCCTGGACTGGACCACCTCCGTCCTCTCCGGCAGAACACAGAGCGTACGCCTTCCCCCCTTCCGCTCCGAAGCCACCGAGATCATCTGCGGCGTACCCCGGGGCTCATCCCTCAGCCCAACTCTGTTTAACATCTACATGGCACCGCTCGCCCACGTTGCCCATCGGCACAACCTCAACATCCTCTCCTTTGCCGATGGCACCCAGCTGATACTCTTCCTCACCAAAACCCCTACACTGCCAAAACCAACCTTCACGAAGGAATGAAGGCCGTTGCTGAATGGATGAGGAACAGCCGACTGAAGCTGAACTCGGACAAGACGTAGGTCCTCATCCTCGGTTCCAACCCTTCGGCCTGGGACGACTCCTGGTGGCCGACCGCACTGGGAACCGCTCCAACACCCACCGACCACGCACGCAATCTAGGGGTCACCCTCGACTCCACCCTCTCCATGACTAAACAGGTCAACGCCGTCTCCTCCTCCTGCTTCAACACCCTCCGCATGATCCGTAGGATCTACAAGTGGATCCCCACTGACACGAGAAGAACAGTCACCCAGGCCCTTGTCAGCAGCAGGTTGGACTATGGAAACGCCCTCTACGCAGGAGCCTCGGCCAAACTCCTGAGACAGCTCCAACGCATCCAGAATGCCTCTGCACACCTGATCCTCGACATCCCTCACCGCAGCCACATCACACCCCACCTGAGAGACCTGCACTGGCTCCCGGTCAACAAGAGGATAACCTTCAAGCTCCTCACCCACACACACAAGGACCAACGTACCTCAACAGACGACTCAGCTTCTATACCCCCACCCGCCACCTCCGCTCCCCCGACCTCGCCCTCGCTACAGTCCCCCGCTTCCGAAGAGCGACCTCAGACGGCAGATCGTTCTCCCACCTCGCCGCCAAGACCTGGAACACCCTCCCCATCCACCTACGGCAGACCCAAGACCTGCTGACCTTCAGAAAACTCCTCAAGACCTGGCTTTTCGAGCAGTAGCAGCATTCCCCCACCCCAGCGCCTTGAGACCCTCACGGGTGAGTAGTGCGCTTTACAAATGATATGATTGATTGATTGATATCCCTGAACCCTAAAAATACCCCTGTATCCCAAAATCCAAACCTAACCCTAAACCCTAAAAATACCCCTGTGCCCCAAATCATAAACCTATCACTGAACCCTAAAAATACCCCTGTACCCCAAAACCCAAACCTATCCCTGACCCCTAAAAATACCCCTGTACCCCAAAACCCAAACATAGCCCTGAACCCTAAAAATACCCCTGTACCCCCATACCCAAACCTATCCCTGAACCCTAAAAATACCCCTGTACCCCAAAACCCAAACTTATCCCTGAACCCTAAAAATACCCCTGTACCCCAAAACCCAAACCTATCCCTAAACCCTAAAAATACTCCTGTACCCCAAAACCCAATCCTAACCCTTAACCCTAAAAATACCCCTGTACCCCAAAACCCAAAACTATCCCTGAACCCTAAAAATACCCCTGTACCCCAAAACCCAAACCTATCCCTGAACCCTTAAAATATCACCCCAAAACATATACCTCAGAACCCCAAAACATATACCCCTATACCCATACTTACCTTATCCCAACATATATATAAAAAAAACGTTTTACCATTCATGCATTTACAAGGAATTTTGTTGTAAATATATGCGTGGTAAAAGCATATAAAATGTAATGCCATGCGTTATAATGGCGTTGCGGAGTCATGGTAGATTCGTAATAATAGTATGCGGAGTGATGGTATGCGGGAAGAAAGATTTGTGATATTGGGTGTTTACCAGAGCAGCAAACTTCAAAAGAATGGCAGTTTTGTCCCAATGGACGGCCTATTGTACCCCATACGCTTTGCACAAAATGTATACAGCAGGTTGGGGAGGGCGGCTGGTTACATATTTCTTGCACATGCTCAAGGCTGAGCCAGTTCTGAGTGAAAATGTGTGCTGAGCTCAGCCGTGCCCTCGGGAGCAATATACAACGTGAGTCGGAGGTGGCATTGTTTCGTTTATTAAAACAGAACTTAAACCAGGCTTTAACAAGAGGGGGGAAATGTTTTTATCAATCTCTTTCTTGGCGGCACGCTCGTTGATCCTCCAGAACTGGAAAACAACCAAAGCCCCAACCTTTCTTGAATGGTATAATAAAATGAAACAAGTAAGAATCTTTGAAGAAGCTTATGCGAAAAGGGTGGGAGCTATTAGAAAATGTATTTCAATCTGGAAATATTTGGATCAAATGGAAAGGGATCTCTAAGGGTAACATTTTTGTCAGATTTATGGCACTTTAGCACTGGCAGCTTAGTCCATATGGAATGATCTGTTTTTCACATATATCATTTGTGAACATAATTTTTCCTCTTTTTAGCAAAGGATTGTTTAGTACGAATTTTTTAGTATGAATATCGATCAAATGGAAAAGGAGGTCTAGGTGTCATATATCTGTTGGTTTTATTGCACTCTAGCACTTCCACTTTAGTTGATATGAAATGATCTTTTTTTCAACTACATAATATTTCTAATGTTTACATTTTCTTATTAATTAAAAGGGTTGTTTTTGTATGAAATATATTCTGGATATAATGAAAAAGGATTTTCAGGGATATTATGCCTGCTCAATCGATGCCAGTTTTAGCACTTGCACTTTAGTTCGTACGAAATGTTCTTTCTCTTATACTTATTATTAGTGATGATCATATCTCCTCTTTAAAGAGAACTATTGTATAGTATAAATTGAATTATTTTGTTCTAATGAAAAAGGATTTATAGGGGTAACATATTTGTTGGCTCTATCGCAATTTAGCACTTGCACTTTAGTTAAATATGTAATGACCTTTTCTCAATTATATAATATTTCTGACGTTTACATTTCCTTTTTAATTAATAGGGGTGTTTAGTATGTACTGTATTTTGATTAAATGGAAAAGGATCTCCAGAGGAAACATATCTGTAGAATCTATGGCACTTTAGCACGTAGACTTTAGTTTATATCCTATGATCTCTTTCTAGTACATAAATATTTGGGAGGATTAATTATTTTTCTCTCTAATGAAAAGGATGGTATAGTATGAATTCTATTAGTATATAGATATTTTATCTTTAATTGACTTCTTGTATGCTTTTTTAATTCTGCTCAATTAAAAATGTTTTTAACAAAAGTATCCAAAACATAAATACATTCTATCTAGGATTCTTTCTTCCGTTCAGGAGACCAAGACACTGATCTCCTAGCCTCACTAATGAGAAATGTTTATGAAAGATGGCACCAACTTTGGTCACCACTAAAAGGGAATGAAACAGACTGGTGAAGGGATGAATAATACATAATAACCATGGTAATACACAGTATAAAGGTTATCACAGAAGTGCCTTAGAAAATGATACCAGAAGCATAAAGGTGCCTAGAAAGCACTTCAATTCCATGCACTCTGTTCATATTCTTAGCAACTTTCAGTTTAGCCCCCTTCTGTGGTCATGCTAAGAAATAAAAAATAAAAAAGTGTTTGTTTCAGAATGCTGCAGGGGACATCTAAGGCAATCAATTTATATCCACTGTTCAAAGTTCATGATCCAAGGAAACAGCAGCAAAAAAAATTAAAGCAATTTTAAAAAAATAGAATCTTTTTTTGGGCGAGCGGACAATTAGTTTGGATGACAGTAAATAAAGGCCAGCAAGGTGTGCATGACTGCATTAAGTAGGAAAATAAAATGCATATTTCCCTGCTAAGATGAAAAGAGGGGAACTATTTGTAGTGGTCTAGTTGCTCGTCCCAAGAGAGGAAGCCCAGGAAGCACCTTCACACTATGTATCACTCTCTGGCCAGGCTTGGCCAGAGAGCATAAATAAAGGTGCGGGAGTCGCTCATGACTTCCGGCGCAGACGACTACCACTGAGTGTCTGTCGTGTGTTCATCAGCGCGTGCTGCCCCTGCATGTGTAGCCCCCCCCCCGATTAGACTGCCGCCCTTCACGATAACAAACCCCCACACTGGCGACGAGGGTGGGATACCTTCACGCTCCAGACCGCAGTACTGAGAGAGCGACGCCCACCTGACGTGGAAGACCGAACCGGCAAGCGCGCGAGCCCAGCAGCAAGGAGGCTCGAGAGAAGGACTGGCGTTGTCAGCAGGCCCAGAGGTGAGCAGCGCACGATCCGGCCGGCGCCTACGAGTGCCTCAGCTGTGGACGGCACTGCGCATATTGATCGCCGGAGTCACGGTGCCGCCTGAGGTCCCTGCACCCCAGTGAGCTGTGCGCGCATGCGCAGAAGCGAGAACAGCAGACACCAACGGCCAAACAAGCGTGAAAGAACACACGCGAGGCCGCGAAGCAACAGACAAAGCCCGAGGGCTTAAATTGCCGACGTTGAGCACCGCACGAGCAGCGTGGTGCCTAACAGCCAGCTTAGAACCTCCCAGGCAAACAAGCATTGGCAAATACAATTGGTGGATGCACTCAATGAGCAGAAAAGAAAGGAGAAGAATCAAAGCAACTCGCTTGGGGGCCCAAACATCACACGAAGGGAAGTACAACACCCTCACAACAGCTATGAAAATAATTAAAGACAAACAAGCACTGGCAAAATCATCAGAACCCAGCATAAAGGCACACAGAGACACCTGGCAAGACGCGTGTGCTGCAAGGAAGTGAAGGGACACCATGTCGAACCCTGGGGCACAAGCAGCCCAACAGCAAGTGGTCCCACAGGCGCTACCACCTGAAGTGCATACCCAGATCACTGCACTCCCACCATTCAGTGAACTAATTGACCCTGCCACCGCATCACCAAGATGGAAAGTGTGGGTTGGTCGTCTCAATAATTACTTCGTGGCAACGAGGGAGACAGTTGGAGCAGTCAAAAGATCACTGCTGTTACATTTTGCCGGAGATGAAATATATAAACTGTTTGAGCATCTCCCGAATACTGGCGCGCCCAACGATTATGATGCTGCGGTCAAAGCTTTGAACGCCCATTTTGACCCTCAGCTCAATCCCCACTACGAACGGTTCAAACACAGACAAGCCAGACAGAGAGAGGGAGAATCAATGGATACTTTTCATGCACGTCTCAGAGAATTGGCGAGCACCTGCACTGAAGATGATCAGACCAAAGAGATGACGGCACAACTCATCCATGGCTGCCGCAACAAGACGCTGCGGACGCTCATACTTCGACAACCCCACATATCCTTAGAAGAAATATTGAACCTCGCCCGCTCACACGAACTATCAGACGCCCGAGCAACTGCAATGGAGACCGCACTCAATTACCAAACTGAGCAACTAAGCAGCATCAAAACAGAGCGAGCTGACGCAATTCGCACACCATCTCGTAGTGGGCGAGGAAGATGGCCCGCCAAGACAATGAGACGGACACAGTGTGGTTACTGCGGGAGAGAAGAGCACCCTCCAGATAGCTGCCCAGCAAGAGGGAAGACGTGCTCCGAGTGTGGCATCCCCAACCACTTCGCAAGCATATGTCGAGGTGGTTTGCAAAGCAGAGGCAACCCGGGGAGAAGGATACTGACAGGAGCCATAAGACATCTATCGCTAAAGGAACAATAGCCCACGATGCCAAGATCAACAAGAATCTCCACTCGCAGCCATCCGCGTCTGGATGACTCCTCCACCGAAGACGATGAAGAATGCTACTTCGTATCATTTGCAAGTGACCTAAAAAAGAAACGACGGCCGCAACCCAAGTGCAACATCGAGATTGATGGGTCCCCAGTAACTGGCCTGATTGACACCAGAGCAACCGTTAACGTAATGGGATCACAACACTACAAAAGGCTAAACCCGAGACCAACACTTACTCCATCCAAAATCAAGATTCTCACGTATGGGAGCCAAATGCCACTTCCCCTGAAAGGAAAAATGACAGTCAAGGTGAAATCAGAGACCCAAAAAGTAACAAGAACGTTCCATGTTGTTGATAGAGAAGCAGACATAGTAGTTGGAAGTCACACCGCTGAAGACCTCAACTTAATTGCGTTTGCAAATGCAGTGAAACTCCTCCAGACCGATGACATTCTGGATCTGTTCCCACAATTGTTTAAAGGGTTAGGGAATATAAGGAGACCACCAGTAAAACTGCATATTGATGAGGCAGTACAACCTAATGCGCTCAGACACCGACGAATTCCTTTTCATCTCCGGCCATTGGTTGAGCAAGAGCTCCTGAAGCTTGAGCAACAAGGAGTAATCGAAAAAGTAATGGGTCCAACGCCGTGGGTATCCCCCGTGGTAATTGCTGAGAAGCCGAAGCAGCCAGGGAAGATCCGGATATGCATCGATATGAGGATGCCCAACCGAGCCATAAAACGAGAGAGACACTTAACACCAACGATTGACGATATCCTAGCTGACCTCAATGGCTCACAGTGGTTCTCGAAGTTAGACGTAAATGCTGGTTATCATCAGCTCAAACTAGCAGAGGAGAGCAGGTACATTACAGCAGGGGGGGGGAGAGCCTTTCCGACTACGATGCCGCCAGTCTGGAATAGACTCCCGGAAATCTTGCGCAAAGAGACCAACTTGCTCACCTTCAGGAAGAGATTAAAAACTGTTCTCTTCCTGGAAATCTGTTGCTCCACGTAAAGCACTCCTGACTTTCCGCTTCACCTTATGGTCCCCTCTCGGACAGCGCTTAGAGACCTCTCTGGTGATAACGCGCTATACAAATGCCCCATACCATAACATAATATAACAGATACGATCCTCCAACGAGTAGCTGACGCTTTAAAAGAAGGATCCTGGGACGGATTCCTTAAAAACATCCAAGAGTGGAGTGAACCTGACAGGGCCCGCCTGGGCAAGTTTTGGAAACTTCGAAATGAACTCAGTTCGGCAGAGAATGGAATCATACTAAAGGGTTCACGCATCGTCATACCGCAAAGTCTGCAAGAACGAGCATCAATCCTCGCACATGAGGGTCATCAAGACATAGGGAGAATGAAGTCAAGGATGAGGGAAAAAGCGTGGTCCCCAGACCTGGAGTACAGCGTAGACAAGGTCTTACGTAACTGCAGAGCTTGTCAACTCACAAGCAACACCGAAGCCCCAGCACCGGTGATCACCGAAGATCCAGCCCCATCGCCATGGTCGTGGGTGAGCCTTGACTTCGGAAGCTTCCCTGACGGGAGAGTCACAGCTGTCCTCATCGACAGTTATACTAAATATCCCAACGTCGAAGTCCTGCCATCCACAGCGTTTACCAATCTACAACCAGTCTTGGAAAAGTCATTTGCCCTATTTGGTCTGCCACACGTCATCAAGACAGACAATGGACCCCCATTCCAAGGCAGTGAGTTCAAAGACTTCTTGGCACGAGTAGGAGTCAAGCATCACCGAATCACCCCTCAGTGGCCACAAGCTAATGGCGTAGTCGAACGGTTCATGCACACCACCAACAAAATACTGCGCATAGCGGTGGCCGAAAAAACAGATCCGAAAGCTGCTCTACAACGGTTTCTGAGAGAATACTGCAGCACGCCCCACTGTACCACCCAAGGGTCCCCATGGTCACTGATGCTGACCGGACCTCATGAGACATGCTACCCATGGCTGACAACTGGTGGCAGGAACCATATGACCCCGCGGGTGCCCAAGCAAAACGACAGAAGACCAACGATAAGGCAAGTCATCGACGGCGAGCGAAAGTCCGTGTAGTGACGCCTGGGTGTTCCGTGTTGCAACGGAGTCGGTTGAGCGGAGGGAAGCTCCGAACTCCATATGAACCCGGGCTGTGGACCGTAAAGTCAACCAACGGAACCGCAGTCACTGCAGAAAGAGATGGCGAAACCGTAACGAGAAACATTTTATGGTTCAAAAGAGTTCCGTGTCCAGTCAGAACAGCCCGAGGCATAGGACAGTCCAGAGCTGCCGAGTTGCAACTGGCTGAGGCTGAATGCACCTCTGGTGATACTCCACCTCAAAGTCCAGTAAAGTCACCATCTAGAGAAGACACCGGTCTCGAGGACACTGTTAACGATCAAGAACCGACAAGTCACCAGCAAGAACAAGAAGGCCGCCGACATCCGTACGATCACAGGCGGAATCCTCGGCCTAGTAAGAGACTAGCTGACTATGTATGGTGAAAACCTACCTTCTGTTACTTGTTTGAGAAAAAACAATTTGGGATGGGATGTAGCAGTCTAGTTGCTCGTCCCAAGAGAGGAAGCCTCGGAAGCACCTACACACTATGTATCACTCTGTGTTCATCAGCGCGTGCTGCCCCGGCATGTGTAGCCCCCCCCGATTAGCTTGCCGTTTTTCACGATAACAAACCCCCACACTATTGAAGATGTTCATGTGCCAGGGACCCATGTATGAATGTATTCTCTAGGCTGTGGGAGCGGCATGGAACGCCGCCATTTATGGAACTGACGTATTAGAAAGAAGGAAGTACTGGTGAAGTAACATATGTGCACAGCATAGTCTTTGTATTTCATTGTGTGAGTCTTTGGAATTTGTGGGACAGCTTTTTATCTCCACTTCCTCACTCATTCTTCCTTTCAATTGCCTTTGGCTACAATGTTGCTTTTAATGACTACAGCTCGGACTGGCTTATCACTGCCATGAAAGGCAGCGTCCGGCCCCCATCCTCCATGCACAATGCAATGCAAGGCCTCTTTGAACGCCCAGGTGAATGGAGCATTTATTTTTTCTTCACAGCAATTTGCTATAATGGCACATAATACTTCCTTGTATCATGCAGCAGAGGGAACAATGAACAAGTGCAGAGCAGACTACATGTTGTTTCACCTGACCTTTCCATGTCCAGTGATTACAGGGCGGCCTCCTGTCGGTGCAATTAAATGATGTCAGAATAGGGCCATTACTATGGAGGCCCCAACTCTAGCAGAACAGCTCTCTATATCCACTGCAATAAAAGAAATTACGCAAGCAGCCACTTTCCTTTGATTTCAATTTGTTATGTGCTTTTCCTTAAAAACACTGGTATATGTTTCACTGTGATCCACTGACTGCTGCTGCTCACTGATGTTTCCAATGTCAGCATTCATTTTGGACAACTTTGGTCCAGGTCCCCGGTTTCCTTGCCACTTCCTATTCACTGACACCAGCCAGTTATTTTTGGTTTTCTTGTTTTATGACCTAGTAGAATATTTTGCTTAAAGTAGTTATTTTAAAGAAAGCCATTTAAGGTTTTTGTGTGTGCAAATTTACCTTGGATCATTTAGTAACAAGGTTTTACAACATTTACACTTAAATTTATATTTTATATTATCAATAAGGTATAGTTAGGGTTCCTGATGTTATGGTATTTATTTTCTGAACAGTTCTGTTTGTCTCTATCCATATTTATTGTTTGTTCATTCGTCCTGTACTTATTCACTTTATTTTGTGTTTAGTGTTTATATAAAGCTGCGGTGGGTATAGTTCCACATGTATTCAACCTAATAATGTATGCTCATATTTGAATGTCCACCAGCTGTAGCTATATACAGTGCAGTCCAGTGAAAACATTTGCATTGTTGAACAGCCTTGACAGCAGTAAGTAAGTAAATATTCTTTATTCAGTTAAAAGTAAACCAAAAAAGATGCACACATGTTCAATTTATACAGATTGTAAAACAATAACAACATTTATCCCCCGCGCTAGGGATGCCATGGCTACTAATGTTCCATCTCTACTCATAAATTCATAGTAATCAGTCACTCATTAGAAGCAACATAGAGCGATAACATCAAAGTGGGGTGTGCTTTTACAGTGCCGTATAAACTGTTTAAAATAACAGCATATTTTAGTCTCAGTGGCGCAATTCTGCTACAGTACTTTTAAACTCAAGAAAGTGCATGTGCATTGCAATGACCTTTCTATACATGCTTAGAAATGACTGCATAGTTACACGGTAAAAAACCCAAGGTCCGGCCATAATAATAAAGTGCTTCTGCTTTAAAATACTAATAGCTCATCACTGCATAGTTTAATGTATAGGTAATATATAAATGCCTCTAATCGGCTACACAACCGCAACAAATTGTTGTACATGCAATAAAATAACAATTAAAATTCCCCTGGGACAGCTTAGATAGGGTAAGTACGAAAATAATGTATTTCCCCACAATCTTACTCAATCTAACAGAATCTGCGATGTACCTGTAAATTGTGTGACACACTAGCTCAGCTTGCAACAACAGAGGCTACAACAGGGTAGGTCGACACTGCCTAATATTTCAAATCCAGAGCAAACATCTGGGTTTGGTATACAGTCCGCAAACAAAGAAAACGTGTGCCTGCGACTGTGCCCAGTTCAAATGACACGGACATACAGCGAGATCATTATCACAGTGAGCTGTTGATGGGCAGGAGACCAGCAGATGGGACATATTAAATCAGAATCTTACCAGAAAATATTGCTCCCAACTAGGAATAGCTGTATATCTGCACTTTTTTCTTTTTTTTTAACTCCCCTCTCTGTCAATCTGTACACCTACTGACTTGCCATTCTTCAGTGGCATTAGTGAGATTATTTCAAGAATACCTATTTTATGTATTTTTATGTATTTAAAAATAAATACAGACAGGAAAATAGATAGCTTTCTGTCTGTATTAATCTGGAAAAATTGTGTCCTCCTGAAAAAAACGTAAAGTATTTTTAAAAAGTACACTACGCACTATATTAAAAAACTTAATTTTACCTAAAGCTAGTCTTGAATAAATATTGTTATTATATCTGTGTGGCACTTAATTTAAGTGTGTGGCACTTCTGTGAAATAGGCCTGGGCAAAATTTCACTTATGCCAGCCAAAATTCCCTAACTTTGGAAATTACACGTTAGGCTTGTTACACAAAATTCCAAAATTTTGCAACTATGCCACATTGAGAAATGAACCCGCTTTCTCAGCAACATTTTAGCGTAGTAACAATGCAACTGACCAGAACACTGTTGCTGTAATTTGGAGATATTTTTAAAGTAAATCTGTCCTTGTGTATTAAATGGATTTGAGGATGCATTTTCCACTAAAATATAACACTAAATGCCTAATTTGCATTTCATGTAATTACATGTAATTTAACAAAACATTTCAGAAATTTCACTAACTCCACGAAAACAAATTACCCAAATTCTGCGAACCCCCTACTATAAACTCATAATTATTAAAGTCACCACTTTTAGCAGGTTGTAGGAGAAGTCTCCACAAAAAAGTTGTCATCGGAATGGTGATTATTGTATCGGCTGGAGGTTTTGACAATATAACAAGCGGTGTGGCTAGAGCAATTTCAAATGTATTCATTTTATTACTATCTCCAGGACAGTGCCCAGAAACAATAAATGAACAGCTGCATGTGGTGGCAGAGAGTGCTGGCATTACTTATCCAAAAGCTCCTTTCTGTTCCAACAGAGCTAGGTGTAAGGCACCCATTACCTGTGTTTGTTTCAGCCTATTTTTGCTCAAATACTCTCTGTGTTGCTGCAGCGCTATGTACAACTAATGAATAAATACAAATAATGGTACCCAATTACACACGCTGTTCTCAGTGACAGCTGACATTGTTCACTGAGGCAACTATTTGCAACCAGGAGCACGCAAGAAAGAGAACAACTTATCAACACTATGTGTGTCCATCGAACAGCTTGAAAATCATTCACTGGGGAAAAATAAACCACTGGTTCCAGTTCAGTTGTTATATCATTTTTTTTACCACCATTTTGTATTGTTCAACTTTTGCAGAGTATCACCCAAGCAGCGAAAGTTTTGTATTTGCATTGGACACTGATATAGGATGTAATTTAAGGAGCAGAATGGTAAGTTACACACTGCAAAGAATTCGCACAGCTGAAATATAATCTCATTATATAGTATTTTAGTATGCACTCTATGTTTATGACATCAGCGTAGATCCCAGGTGATTTAACATAATTTCACCTAAAAACATGTATTCACTCAAGGCGTACTGTGGTGATTAATGGGGGCATAAGCCATACATGCATATATCATAGTTTTATATTATGAATGTAGTTTATTTGAATGATTCATGCAGTTATACATAACAGGACCATTCCATGAAGGCTTTAGATCACAATACATAAGAAATAATTAGTTACATGAGATAACAGTGATAGCAGCAATTAGTTAAATATGCTCAGGAGGGAGAGTGGAGGGTAGAAAAGTTATCCATAGCATGATAAAACACATTCTTCATAGCCCAACCGAACTCACATGGTATGGTGATAAGTGAATAATATTGATACAAGATGAGTAATTGTGACATGGTGAGAGTCAGGTGAAGTCTATATTAGCCAGACAGCGGATGGATACAAGCAAGGGAAGAGGAGAGAAGTAGTGTACAAGGAGCAGGACAAGAATCAATGAGAGAAGAAGTGAGGAGAGGGGAAATACACCTTGTAAGAACCCTAGGGGGGAGTGTGTACTAACCACACTTTATTTTACTTCCTCCCTTACTTATCACTGGCACTCCACTTCTTTATGCACACGGTTTCTGAGACTTTACTTTAGCCACTATTAACATTGCAATAGTTTGCACTAGGATGCCATAGTTGTGCTAGGAGATAAAAACAATCAAACACATACCCATATAGAGGTTGTCTTCTGCTGGATCATCCAGGACCTAAAAATAAAGAAAGCACCGTGCAGATAAGGCCAAGACAGCAATCAATACATGGCATTCATGAACATGAAGAAAGTGGGCAACCAGGACTAAACAATACAAGCATGCAGAAAGGCCCCCGCCTATAATTCCTGTGTGCCTAATGATATATACAAACATTGTACTGTATTGCTGCATGTATAAAGATACATATCCTGGGGAGGCCGAAAGTGCTTTGATGGTGATGGGGTCACTAAGTGTTTGGTGCAGAGACGCTTCAATCCTGCTGGACAAAATATGTAGCTGTGGCCACCACAAACGACCAAGTTGTGTCTAATCAGAGCTACCAAATATTAGTATGTCCAATAAAATATTAACCCCTTCCGTGCTCCCGTCGGCCGTTGGCCGATGGGAGCACTCCCTCCCCAGTGCTGCCGACAGCCAACGGAGCCCCGCCCACCCTTTAAAACACCCACACCGCGGCAGAAAAACCGCTGCGGTTGAGGCGTTAACCTAAGCTGGTGGTGGTGCCGGGAAGAGTGGCACATTATATTAATGTGAAATGTTGAAGAAGACCCTAAGACTACTACTCTAGCTGTCCTTGCTTCCTTGAAGGGGCCTATGTGTATGATAGTGAGTTAATAGTCACCACATGACATTATAAGTGGGCCTTCCTTTTACCCTGATAAAGGTCCCATGTGGTTAAATTGAAATACAGCCTGGTTTATCGCCTGGCCCCGAGCTAATGTCCCTAGAAACCAATAACATTGCTGCGCTGCAAAAGAACATTTTAACATATTCAGCTCTATTAAATATTCAACATGTCTGTGCCAGGAAACAATCTGTCAACTAAAAATCTGTGTTGTTGTTATCCGACTGCCAAATAATACATTTTGTATTTCAGCAGCAAAAGCGCTTTTCATTTGTAAGTTATTAAAATCCATTTTGCTGTATAAAATGATAACATGCCTAGTTACAACATACACCAATGAAGAAAAATAGCATGGACTATAGTTAATTTTTTCAAAACTCTGTGTGCTCATTTTTGTTAACTCTGTGTGCTCATTTTTGTTATCTGTCACAAAGATAAGTACTGTGGCGTCACTGTAGGATTTTGTGCACTGATAACCTACAGTGCGATGTCTTTTGCAATGGCGCTTGATGTTTTGGATATGTTAGTCCTTGCTGTGGTTTCCCCAGTCTTTTTGCCTCTACCTCCTGTATTGTTGGCAGTACGCTGGACTTCGTTTTTGCTGGATTTTGTACTCTGGACACTTTACCACTGCTGATCAGTGCTAAAGTGCAAGTGTTCCCTGGTTAAATTGTTGTTATGATTTGCTATCCATGATTGGCATATTTGATTTACTAGTAAGTCCCAAATAAAGTGCATTGTGTGTGCCCAGGGCCTGTAAATCAAATGCCACTAGTGGGCCTACAGCACTGATACTGCCAGCCACATGAGTATCCTTGTAACCATGTCTCAGGCCTGCCACTGCAGTGTCTGCCAGTGCAGTTTTAAACTGCCATGTTGACCTGGCAATTGCACCCACTTGCCAGGCCCAACCCCTCCCTTTTACTACATGTAAGGCCCCCTACAGTAGGCCTAAGGTAGCCCCTGGGCAGGATGCAGTGTATGTGAAAGGTAGGACATGCACTGGTGCGTTTTACATGTCCTGAGAGTGGAATAATGCTAAATTTGTTTTCACTATTGCAAGGGCTTTCTGTCTCGTAGGTTATCAATGGAGCTGCTTTGTAATATCTTACAAGTGCAATTTTCAATTGGGAAGAGATACAGAATTGGAGTTTGGGATCTCTGAGCTCAGAATTTAGAAAAACATCTTTTTGTGAAGTTGTTTTTTAAATTGTGTGTTTGAAAATGACACTTTTAGAAAGTGGCCATTTTCTTGCTTTACCATTCTGTCTCTCTGCCTGTCTGTGGAATCAACATCTAGTTTAGACTGATGGGGGCTGTTTCAGCATTCACTCCAAACAGACACACAAAGGGGGCTGACATGTGCCCTGCATATCTTGATGGCCTATCACCAGGTTGATGGGTCTTCCTGAGCTAGAGTGGTGGGAGGAGTTGCCGCTGACGCCTGAATAATGTTGTGCCTGTCCTCTTACAATGCTGCCTCTACACCCCTGTAGTGTGTCTGGAGCCAGGTCAGGGCATGGGAGGATCTTGTGAACTGCAAAGACTTTCCTTTAAAGTATGCCTACTTCAAAGGTGAAAAGGCGTATAAGTATTGGACCTGTAGGCATTGACCACTGCCTGATATGAGTGCTTCCTTAACGTGGCCGGCCCACTGGGTTGTAGGCGGATCGCTGTGTTTACATCTTTCTAACATCCTTTCCATTGCAGTTTGAATAATGTTGTGCCGGCCCGATGGGATGTAGGCATCCGGCTGTGTTCTGCTACATGTGGTCAATAAAGGTTCACTTTAAAAATGTTTTTTTTTTTAAAGTATTGGACCTGTAGCCACACATTTTTAAAACGCCTGCCAAGATGATGAGCTGGAGAAGCTGTGGGAGGTGTACTGCCCCTCTGCTGTGTTGCTTTGCTGGGTTGGCCTGCAGTGGTTGCTTATGTCTGTAAGCAGTGAAATAACTGGACTTTGATTTCTGGAATCCTACTATCCAAGTTATCCAAGGGCATGTGTTTGCTTGCCTCCTGTTGGAAGTCTCAGGGCCATCAAAGACTTCATCTGCAGCATGCCTGAACTCCTCTGCTGGGAGTTCTGACCTGCCAAGTTGTGCCAACTCCAGTTCTGGGTCCTTTCAGGGTGTTCAAGTGCTTCAAGAGCTGAAAACCCATGCATCGCCCTTCAGCGCGATTTTCCCGCCGCAAGTTCGCAGTGCGGTTGAAAAACCATCACATTGCCACGGTGCAGCCGCACAAAATCGGTGCAGTGCCTGTTCGTGGCTGGAAGAAGCACCGCAGCCTGACTCCAGAGCACCATGTCATCTCCAACGTCTGAGACTCCAGCTCCGACTTTGACGCAGACCCTGCTGTGCAGCTGAAGGAATTGATGCATCACCTGCCCCTGGCTGTGGGAATCGACAAAGGGCCTGTTTTGTGCTGCATTGACCCAGCGCACTCGTGCGTCAAGTTTCCATGACCTCGCTCCGCAGTAAGGAATCGCTTTCCAAATTCGAAACATCACTTCTCCTCGCAGTAAGGAATTAACGCAACACTTCTCCTTTGTACAGCAGAATCAACACCTCTATTCTCCTGGGACTCATGAATCAATACATCGGGTGGGTTTTCCAACTCCTCCCTCCATTGTGGTGGTTTTTTGTCCTGGATTTGGATGCATTAAAGGTACATTGTGCTAAAATTAACAAATTTATAGAGTTCTATGGACAGAATTGCTTAAAGATTCAAGAAGTGATATCTTTGATTCTGTATGTTGGATTATTGTAGTTTTATTCTTATTTAATTTAGATAAAGATTGGTTATTTTTCTGAACTGGTGTGGTGTCCATTTGTAGTATTTTCACTGTGTTAACTGTGTGTATTTTTGTACAAATGCTTTACACATTGCCTCTGATATAGACCTGAATGCTCATGCCAAGCTAACAAGGGAGTGGTCAGGGGTTATCTTGGGTGTATATGTTCATTACCCTGACTAGAAGCAAGGGTCTCTACTTGAACATGGTTTTAGCCACTGCCAACTAGAGACCCCCATTTCAAACTGAATACCTGAAAATATAATCTCACAAAGAGCTGAAAAATATACTTGACATTAAAATGGATGTTTTCGTTTGCAAGCTTCTTCTTCATGGGATAACGGAACAACGTTACTAAGAGTGCCTGAAAAGGTACTCAAATAAAAAAAATTCATGCTTATTCACTTTGCCAGGGTGCTTGATTATTCGATCACGGAAATGTACTCAGTGCTTCATTTAAGCAGGGAGTTGCAGGTGGAGCCCACCAGCACTCATGTTTGGGGATCAGCACTTATTCGTTCTCAGCAGAGTTTGATCCAGAGTAAGAGAGAGAAAATTACAACATGGGAAAAGAAGGAGGAAGAGAACGAGGGAGAGAACGAGGGGAAAACAGTAACAAAGGGAGAAAGTAGGGATGAAAAAGAACCTGCAAGAGTGAGATAACAGGGCAGGGAGTGTCTGGGAGATGGATTAAGAGGCATCAGGTGGAATCAAGGCTACAGAGCCTTGGTATTCAGCAACTATGACGTTCATTGGCCCCAACCACAGGCTTTTGAGAAACCTTGGGGTCAACTGATATTTTCAGAAAGTAAGTACTGAATTCACTATATGACGGATCATGACAAAATAACTCAAACTTCGAAAATTTTGGATTCCACTACTGATAGGAGGACACAGGTGGGTGTTTGCACTAGGGGGGCACCTATGGTACCCCCCCTTCATTGGCATGCACAAGGTGGCAGGTACCACGCATTGCATGGCAATGCACAACATACAAATTTTACATTGAGGCGGGTGCTGCTTACAGCACCACCCGCCGCAATGGAACAGATGCAGGATGAGACCGCTAGGGTGGCGGTTGCATACCAATTGGCCCTGCGGGACCACCACACCTCTGGCGGTCAGTCCAGTTTTCCCTTACGGTGGCGGGCGGCATTGTAATGGGGCGCTAAGTCTTTTGCTGTATTAAGAGTTTAGCAGAATAACATACTGATATAAATATAAATATTGATCTAGTGTCTGTGACAATTCGAACCAAAGACATAAATATCATAGGGCCCCGTTGACAAAACTTTTTTTCCAAACAGGTGTGCAAAATCTGCGATGACAAAGGACACATTCGGGTTTCTACTATGAGGATGTGCGGACAAGTGAAATTTAGGCCTGGTGTAAATCTCCTAAGGTCTGACTCCATTTTATGTAGATCCCAACACCCTCTTGACTAATAGTGGATGCCATCTTCTCACTCTCACACCATGGACGTCCCCATCTTTCCCAATGTATTTTGTGCATTTTGTAGCGTTACTGCCTTCGTTCTCTGCCCAGCTCGTCGCCCCCCTTTTTTTTCTTCTGTACCCCGTTATTCCCGCCGCTGCCCCCCTGCTGCCCGCCCCGTGGCCGCCCTGCTCCCACCTTCCAGCTGCTCCTCCCTCCCTCCCCGCCTTAAATGGCGGCCGCTGCGCAGCCACGCCACTAGTGCGCCAAAGGCCCAGCGTCAAAAACCCTAGACCCCGCGTACGCCACAACGCCAGACTCCGATACGACGCCAACACCCTCCATGCTCTCAACACCGGCCGAGATCACCGATGCTTCCAGGCTGCCCTGAAACGCACCCACGGACCCTTCTCCTGCCACACCTGCAACTTCACCTGCGACAGAACCGCCAAAACTCCAAGGGCCAGACCCAACACCTTCTCTGCATACTCTTCAATACCCGCTCCACACACAAACACGCCGTCAAGCTCTGGGACCTGCTCGACACCTCCACCCCAGACGTTTCCTTCCTGACCGAGACCTGGTGGAAGGACTCCTTGGCTGCCGACATCGCCATAGCCATCCCGGACAGCTACAAGATCACTCGCAGAGATCGCACCAACAGAATTGGAGGAGGCTTAGCCATCGTCCACAAGTCCACCCTCCAGGTCCACACCCACGCTGATGACACCCTCAACACCGCTGAACACCTACACTTCCGGATCCACACCGACCCCAACACCACCCTCAAAGGAACACTCATCTACAGACCCCCCGAACCCGTTCTCTGTTCAGCGACTCCATCGCCGACCTCGCCAGCACCCACGCACTCACCTCCACGGACTACATCCTCCTCGGGGACCTGAACTTCCACCTCGAGAACAACACCGACACCTACTCCGCCACCCTGATCAACAACCTCGCCAACCTCTGCCTCAAACAACTCGTCACCAAACCCGCCCACACCACCGGCCACACGCTTGACCCCGTCTTCTCCACAAGCACCCACGTCGCCTTCAGCCACACCACCAAACTCCACTGGACCGACCACCAATGCATCCATTTCACCTTCAAGAAACCAACCACGCACCACTGCACCCAACAGCTGCCTCGCCGCTGCTGGAACAAAATCACCGAAGACCAGCTGACCTCCACCCTTGCCCAGAACCCACCCACCGACCCAGACGGCGCCGTCCGCAACCTCAGACAGTGGATCGACGACTGCGCCAACACCCTCGCCCCGCTCAAGAAACCCTCCTACAACCACACCAGCAAGAAACCACCTTGTTCACCGAAGAGCTCCAGACCTCCAAACGTACATGCCGGAAACTGGAGAAAAAACGGCTCCACGATCGCACACCGGACAGCCACGCAGACATCACCAACTCATCAGAACAGCCAAGCGATCCTCCTTCAAAGCCCGCCTGGACAACAACGCACACAACAGCAAAGAGCTATTCTGCATAGTGAAGGAACTCTCCAACCCCAGCGCCAACACCAACGACATCCCGCCCTCGCAAGATCTCTGCGACTGACTGGCCACCTTCTTCCATCGCAAGATCGCTGACATCCACGACAGCTTCAACACCCTGACCGCCCCGATGACGACAGACTCCACCCCCCACGAACACCACCTGCACCAACCGCCTGACCTCCTGGTCCTATGTCAACGACGACGAGAAACGCAAGGTCATGAACTCCATCCACTCAGGATCACCGTCAGACCCCTACCCACACCACGTATTCAACAAAGCAGACACAACCATCGCACCCCAACTACGGAAGATCATCAACATCTCCTTTGAGACAGCGACATTCCCGGAAAACTGGAAGCACGCTGAAATCAACGCCCTCTTCAAGAAGCCCAAGGCGGACCCCAAGGACCTCAAGAACTTCCGGCCCATCTTCCTGCTCCCTTTCCCGGCGAAGGTCATCGCCAACATGCAACTAGCCCGCCACCTCGAGGACAACAACATCCTTGACCCGTCCCAGTCCAGATTCAGACAAAACCACAGCACCGAGACAGCCCTCATAGCTGCCACAGACGACATCAGGCGCCAACTAGACAACGGCAAAACATCAGCCCTCATTCTTCTGGACCTGTCAGCTGCCTTCGACACGGTCTGCCACCGCACACTAAGGACACGCCTCCAAGAAGCCGGAATCCAAGAAAAGGCCCTGGACTCGACCACGTCCTTCCTCTCCGGCAGAACCCAGAGAGTCCGCCTCCCACCCTTCCGATCCGAAGCCACCGACATCATTTGCGGCGTACCCCAGGGCTCATCCCTCAGCCCGACCCTGTTCAACGTCTACATGGCCCCCCTCGCACAAGTAGCCCGCCAGCATGACCTGAACATCATATCCTACGCCAACGACACCCAGCTAATCCTCTCCCTCACCAAGGACCCGAACACCGCCAAAACCAACCTCCACAAGGGAATGAAGGCCGTCCCCGAGTGGATGAAGAGCAGCCAACTGAAACTGAACTCAGACAAGACGGAGGTCTTCATCCTTGGTCCCATCCCCTCTGCCTGGGATGACTTCTGGTGGCCGACCACACTGGGAACAGCAGCGACACCCACAGACCACGCACGCAACCTAGGATTCATCCTCGACTCCTCCCTCTCCATGTCAAAACAGGTCAACGCCATCTCCTCCTCCTGCTACAACAACCTCCACATGCTCCGCAGGATCTACAAGTGGATCCCGACCGAAACCAGAAGAACAGTGATCCAAGCTCTCGTCAGCAGCAGGCTGGACTACGGCAACGCACTCTACGCAGGAATCCCGACCAAACAGCTACGACGACTGCAACGCATCCAAAACGCCTCCGCCTGCCTGATCCTCAACACCCCTCGTCGCAGACACATTACCCCCACCTAAAAAACTTGCACTGGCTCCCCGCCAACAAGAGGATCACCTTAAAGCTCCTCACCCATGCTCACAAAGCACTCCACAGCACCGGACCAGCCTACCTGAACAGCAGACTCAGTTTCTACACCCCCACCCGCCAGCTCTGCTTCGCCAGCCTCGCCCTCGCCGCCGTCCCCCGCATCCAACGAACGACCTCCAGTGGCAGATCCTTCTCCTTCCTCGCCACCAAGACCTGGAACACCCTCCCGACCCAGCTGCGGCAGACCCAAGACCTGCTCACCTTCAGAAGACTTCTCAAGACCTGGCTCTTCGAGCAGTAGCAGCAGCCCCTCCCCTCAGCGCCATGAGACCCTCACGGGTAAGTAGTGCGCTCTACAAGTGAATGATTGATTGATTGATTGATTGAGTAGGGTAACTTAGTTACTACTGAGGTTCACCTTGAGAAGGAATTGTGTTTCTTATTTGAGTGAGGCTTCTACTTCTCTCAACTAATAACCCAAATTCCTACAAGAGAAATCTATGCAAATAGCAGATGGAAGCCTATGCTGCACCGATTTCTGTATATAGGATTTTAAGGCTGTATAAAAATATGTGAGATGGGGAAAGAGCCTTTAAATGGTTCTACGCCTATCTAATTGGAGAACAGTAGTAACATGAGGCTGTGAAAACAAACTGTAGATTGGAGTGTTTGGCAGAAATCTCGACATTTCTTAGCAACGTTTAATGTGCACAAGACACTCCTACCTTATTTTATAAAAATGCTAGGTTGGATCTCCAGTCCTGTGCAGATGATACGCAGCTATAATTTGTGGTGGTCAGCCAGACCTGGGCGATCCGCCAATTTAATTAAACAAGCACTGGTGTTATCCTCTCCGGGTCTATTAAAATAAATGACTGGACTGAAGCTCCAGTTGATTTTTTGATAAAATATCACCAATTTCAAAAAAGGACAACTTTAGGCAACACTTTCGATGTCTGCTTATTTATGAATTTCTAGATGAATGAAGGGGTGGTGACTCCTTACCATCAAGTAATTCATTCTAAGACATTGCATCCTTCCTTTATGAGGGATACATGCTCTGCTCAGGTATGAAATTGGTTACTGCTCATATAAATTACTGCAGCACACTGCATAGAGAACATTTCTAAAGAAGACTTTCTGGAGACCTAGACGGGCATAGTTTGGCTGGCCACTGCATTGCTTAAATATGATGATGTCTTCAAAAGGGAGGAGACTACCTCATTGGTTTCCAGTTTCATAGAGTACCTAATTTAAAATGTAGAGCTTTAGTCTTTGAGCATGAAAGACTCCATGCTATTTGTTAGAACTGGGGGTCTCTAGTTGGCTGAGGTAGGTACCTTAGTCAAATAGGGACCCTTGCTTCTAAGTCAGGGAAAGGAAGAACGCCTTCTCAGATAGCCCGTGCTCACCCCCTCGGTAGCCTGGCATGAGCAGCAAGGCTTATATCCAAGCAAATGTGTAAATGTGTGGAGTAGTGTGGCTCACTGGTTAGAGGCGGCAGGCCTGAGAGCAGAAGTCAGCCCGGGACCAGGGTTCAATTCCCGACGTGGCAGGGTCGTGGACCTTGGTCAGCAGACTCGATAATTCTCGCTTCGGTGCTTACTATAATCAGGGGTTCCACTCGGCAACTCTGGGCATTAGCTTGCCTAATCTCCGCAACGGCCCCACCAATTCCGGGGATGCCTGGCTCCACCTTGGGGACTCCCAGCAAGGGACCATCCCACAGGGAAAGCCAGGACGGGTTCCCCAGAGTTATACAGCGCCGGGACGCCCCGTTGCTGGGGCAGCTGTGCGCTTTACAAGTATACTACATTTACATTTACATTTACATAAAGTATTTGCAACCATGCTCTCAGTAACCCAATGATGACACCACATCGGACTCCACACGAGTTTCATAAAAAGAAACAATTATATGTTTATAAAAAGAGATATATGATGAGACCACGTGATAAAAATCCAACATATGCGTATTTGTAATATTTCACCTTGCCGGTTATTAGGCCAACAAGCCCTAGTAGGTTCTTGCAGTATTAATGAGCAATTCTCAATGATCCAATGCAGTCCTAATGCATGCTCTGCAGTTCGTAATGAAACAATCAGGCAGTTAGTAATGCAAAAATAATGCAATACGTAATGCAATAATCAGGCAGTTTGTTATGCAAAAATAATGCAATACGTAATGCAATAATCAGGCAGTTCGTTATGCAAAAATAATGCAATTCGTAATGCAACAATCAGGCAGTTCGTAATGCAAAAATAATGCAATAATCAGGCAGTTCATAATGCAAAAATAATGCAATCCGTAATGCAACAATCAGGCAGTACGTAATGCAAAAATAATGCAATGTGTAATGCAACAATCAGCAGGCAGTTTGTAATGCAAAAATAATGCAATGCATATTGCAACAATCAGGCAGTTCGTATTGCCAACAATAATGTACTCGGCACCGATCACAGTGCTCAGGACGGTCTCTATGCCACTCTTACTAATTCGCGGTCAGCTACTGCCAAAATATGCCCTCCACCCCAGGTATGGTGGAAAACAAAGGGCAGCTCGACACTCCAGCCCTGGTACTGCCACTCCTCAGCAAGTACGGGCAGCGATACGAACTTGAGTGGAGGCTCGCGCTGCAAAGATGGGAAAGGCTGAGAGTGTTTCTCTCATAGCCCGCACCCCTCCCCAGGCGCGATACATGCACGCTCGCTGAGTGTTACCTGGGGGTACGATCTCACTCTCCTCGCGGCTTGGGCCTCCGATGTGACTTAGTTGATCTTGGGCAGAGGAACACTGACCCCCGACGCGCGCTTATGGTGAGGCGACAGCTACGCTGTCAGTGTTCTATGCTTTTATCCGCCATCTAATATAACTGTCTCTGAAGCTGCACAGTTTATTATATAAAAAAAAGAATTACTGCACTGCACTGTTTTTAAAAATACTTAAATCTCGCATTTTGACTCACCCACTCACCTGAAACTTATTTTTGGCGCTTCACGACACATTGCCAGCTGGTCATTGCCCCGGTCCACCACGGTCTGTGCCGATTGTAGTGGAGGGCTTCCCCTGACCAATAGCTGGACATCCCCTGAGAGGAAAGCACTTCTGGGGACGGCAGAGGCGGGCTTTACCCTCGCTAATATTATTTTAGAGAAAGGCTGGCTCTGACGCGCAGCGGACGCGCGCAGCGGGCGCGCCATAGGCGGGCCTAAGGCAAGCCCGTCTGCGCACGTCCGCGATCAGACCGCAATCAGCGCCAGCCACGCTGCCCATTTTCAATTAGACGCGCAAATCATGCTATCCAAAGATCACATTCTTGAGCACAACCTAACTACTTGCCATATGCCATCATGTTTTGACCCCTGCACACTTGACGATGGGCCCTGTGAGGCGGAACTTGATTGTAAGTCCTTTAAATTGGACAAAGAAGTACTGGGAAGACAGTGCAAAGTCTCTGCAAAAGTCACATCTTCAGAGCCTTTTGTCACTAGCAATAGTTTAACCCTTAAAATGAAAGTCTGCTTAATTAATTGCAGATCTCTCCCTAAACACGTAGATAACATCTGGCTACTACTTGACTCTAACTCTTGGTATATCATCTTTCTAACAGAAACATGGATGAAAAAGAGATCCACTCCTGACATTTCAAAGGCAATCCCAGAAAACTATAGAATGGTATTAGAGAATCGGAAAGATAATAGAGTGGGAGGTAGATTTGCGGTTATTATCAGGAAGGACTGGGAGATCTCACACAGAAGGGTCGAACATACTGACCTGATAGAAGCACTATCCTTTAATATCACAATCTCCCCTAACCTCTCCATTGCAGGACTGCTGATTTACAGGCCACCAACCTCCAAGCCTGCCGAGCTATGGGAAATCTGCGAGCAGATCGTGGACCTGTCATTAAAATATACCAACTTTTTAGCATTAGGAGATGTCAATATCCATATGGACAATGATACATGTCCCATAGCTACCCAACTTACAGAGATGCTAATTGGTCTGAACCTTAAACAACGAGTACTTAAGCCCGCACACAAGGCTGGTCACATCTTAGACCTTATTTGCACTAATATCCCCAATTTAATAACCGAAGATCCCATCCCCCCTCCTATGGTCAGACCATTATCTTATTCCATTCTATCTAACCACCTCCATTAACTTTCATGCAAAAACAATTGAACATGATATGAAAAGGAATTGTTAGAAAGTCAGCCCTGAAGTATTAGGACCTATATTAATAAACACTCTCTTGCTATTCATTGGAGACCCGAATAGTGACGCTGTAAATCTTTATCAATGGGTCACAGCGGCCCTTGATCAAATAACTCCCATGAAATCAATGAAACGGGCCAAAAATACACCGTCAGCCCCTTGGTTCACACCTGCACTTCAAGCAGAAAAGAGCCGATGTAAAAAACTTGAACAGATCTGGCGTCTTGCCTACGACTCCAAAGCCAAAAACACATATAGAAAGGCAATAAAACAGTTTCACAAAATAAAACGTAATGTGATTAAAGAATATATCACTAGTCAAATAAAATCGGCTGACAACTCTTCTAAAGAAATGTTTTAAATTGTGCAGGGTTTCCTGAAACCAGAGGCACTGAAAAGTAACATTGTCTCCTCTGCCACACTTTGTGAAAACCTCTCAGCTTTCTTCCAGGAGAAGATTCAAGACATCTATGCAACCTTTCCTGCGAAGGACTCATCTATCCTGCCATTGCCTCACTCCCCACCTACAACATGGTCTGAATTTACAGTTCCCCATAAGGTCCTTCTAGACAGGCTTCAACACTTGGGAGTAACGAGGACCGTCTTAGCTTGGCTCAGCTACTTCATGGAAGATCGCTCACAGAGAATCTGCTTGCATCCCCACACCTCTAGCGCACGCCCTCTGATATGTGGAGTCCCTCAGGGTTCGGCACTCAGCCCCACCAACCTTTTTTAATGTCTATCTTGGCCCCCTTGCCACTCTGGTAAAGCAACGCTGTGTTGATGTCATCTCATACGCTGACGAAACGCAGCTCCTGTTCTCCTTCAAAGATTGCTCAGAGACCGCTTTCTCAAACTTTAGGCAGAGTCTTATGGACATCTCAACTTGGATGTCAGCTAGCTGCCTAAAGTTGAATATAGATAAAACAGAGGTGCTATTTTTCAACCAGCCTTTACCCCTACCATCCTATCTCTGGTGGCCAACAGAACTTAACCCTCCCCCCTCCCAGTTTCATCTGCTAGGAACCTAGGGTTCAAACTAGATACCTCCTTGTCATGTAAGACCCAAATAAACCAAGTTTCCTCGTCCTGCTTCTGGACAATGAAGGCTCTCCGGAGATTCCTCTACTTTCTTCCAATGGACTGTCGGAAAACAATAGTCCTTGCAGTAATTACATCACAACTTAACTATGCAAATAGCCTGTACTTTGGGCTGCCAGCATACCTACTTAGAAAACTGCAAATAGTGCTGAACGCGGTAGCTAGGCTCATTAGAAACATCCCATTAAGACATCACATATCCCCCCATTTGCGTAGTCTCCATTGGCTGCCTGTCAAGAGAAGAACTGAATTTAAGGCACTAACTCTTCCATACAGAACACTTAATGATATTGGCCCACAATACTTAAAGAAGAGAGTTCACAAATACCATCAGTTGAGGACCCTAAGATCTAATAATCATAAATACCTCACTATCCCCCGTTTTTCTAAATCCAGAATTGGCAGGACGGTATTTTTCCGTCAAAACTGCAATCCTATGGAACTCAATGCCCGATCATATTAGGAAAGCTAAATCGGAACTCATTTTCCCGAAGGTGCTAAGACTTGGCTCTTCAGCCTCCCGTAATAAATAAGGGATTGATCACACGGCAATTCTTACGAGGGTCTCAAGCTGCAAAAAGTACATGCACACCGCGTCGCTGAGACACCCTTAGAAACCTTTATGTTCCTGAGTTTCCACAACAGGGAGCCAGCTCTGCTCTGGGCCTTGGGGCCAAGTTACTTCAGGACACAGAACACAGCAAAGTCCTTTTAAGCAGGGGGACACAGCACACAGCAAAGTCCCTTAGCCTCTCCTTGGTTAAATCAGCAAACTGAATCGCCAGCCCCAGAACACAAAGCAAGTGTCTGTCCTTTCCTTCAGTCTCTTCAGCTGTTTCTTCCTTGGCAGAGGTTCCTCTTGACCACAAAGTAGTTTCAATGCTTTTCAGTCTTGAACAGTTCCATTCCAACGTTCAGTGGTTTCAGCTCTCATAGTTATATCCCTAAATGTCTTTGAAGTCTTTGTGTTCAGGGGGGCACTGGCCCATGTCCAAACCAGTTCTGGGTGTTTCCCTGCCAGTGACACCTTCTTCCTTTGATAGTGGGGGTCTGGATCCTCAATCACTCAGCAGGAAATGGAGCCATTGTTTTATGGCAGCAGCCCAGGTCTCTTCACTTCCAGGGGCTACTACTCCTCCCCCCTAAACTCCAGATGCAGGTCAGCCTCACCTCCTCCCCTGGGTCAAGACACTCCCTAGAGCCTACCACATTCAAATCCAGTCAGTCAATCCACAACCAGGCAGAGACACACAGAAATGTTAGAACACAAAAAAAACAGCCAGATGTAAAAGAGTGGTTTCTAAACACACAATGCAAAAACCACCTTCACAAAAAATGTGTTATTAAATTGTGAGTTCAGGCACACTAAATGTCACCTCTTCATCTTAAGCCTATGGGACGATAGGCTGGAAACATATTACACAGCCTCCCCCATTCTGTCCTATGGGCAAGATGGCCTTGCAACAGTGAATAACGAAATAAAGAGCATTTCACTGTTAGGACATGGTACACACCTTAGTCCATGTCGTACCTTTCACATACACTGCACCCTGCCCAAGGGGGGTACCTTGGACCTACCATAGGGGTGTCTGATGTGCCTAAAAGGGAAGGGTAAGGCCTGGCAAGTGGGTGCACTTGTCAGGACAACATGGCAGTTTAACAAACTGCGCGCAGGCACTGCAGTGGCAGGCCTGAGTTCTCTCTATAGGGCTACTTGTGTGGGTGGCACAATTAGTGCTGCAGGCCCACTAGTACTCTTTGCATTACCAGCCCTGGCACACATAGTGCACATTACTAGGGACTTTACTAGTAAGGCAAACATACCAATCATGGACAACCAATTACCATTACACTCTACACAGGTAGCACTTGCACTTTGACACTGATCAGCAGTGGCAAAGTGCTCAAAGCATCTTAGTTGGCAACACCATGTCAGAAAAAGTTCTAGGGGGAAGGCAAAAAGTTTAGGGAACTTTAGCCAAAAAGGGCCAAGTCCAACACTATCCTTAAATCACAGGGCACTAATCTAAGATACATAATTCTCTCAATGGGGAGCAGGGCCTGGAATTCAGCATCTTTAATTCTTAGGTTAACTAACTGAACTTTCCTGTTTGTGAGTGAATGAAAATAGCAACTCTATACACTTAGAATGATCGGTACACACCCAGCAGCAGAATTGTGTTATTTACTTTGCAAAAATACTTAATAAATGTAACTGACCTCTTATGCACTTCCATGCAGCTATATCTCTTTAATCACTTAACCCATTAGTTTGGATCTAAACCAAATCAATATATTGCAACTGTGTTGCTTACTGAGGTCCTAAAACATCTCAGATGCATGTCAGAATCTGGTTATGAATTAGTTTGTGTTTTATAGGGATATCAGCCAGACATAGAGACGTTAAATGCACTTTCAGCTCTTATTGCTTCTGATACTTGATCAGCCTTAATTATAGATATTACAGTAAAACCTGACAGAGACATCACGATTTCACCATGGAATACTCCACAATACTCCATAAATGGCATTTAGTTATAGAATAAGACCCATTTACTGAGAGCAGTTTGCTTTAACAACTATTTGGTAAGGTTGAATAGAGTTTTAATTTTGATTCCCAGTCATTGGCAAGCAAACGTATCTAATATAAATGCTTACCTCTATTAGTCGTACAATATTAATATGATCCAGCTTCTTTAAAATGGCTATTTCCTGGTAAATTCTTTCAAGAGGTGCCATAGGCTTTGGCTGCTCTCCAGAAGCAGACTTTGCTCCTCTAGGGGGAGGTCGACCTGCAACAAACATAAGAGCCTTGCATTACCCTACTTGTTCCACAGTACTAACAAAGTTAACAATTACAACATTCATCTGATTTTAGCATTGTTATCAGATGGAAACTTGTTGACACTCATATACCATTGATCTTGCAATTTCTGGGCCCACTTGTTTACTATTGGTCCTCAGATGGACCTTTTTCTTCGAATGAGAAGCGATGGGAGTTAGCATTAACATCAATCAAAATCAATTAACAGTTGAACCTATTTGATTACACAATGAGGACCAGGAATCGGTAGCTATGGGTTAAGGAGGTTTATTACAAATTCAAAATCAAGTTAATATACACAACTTTTAGAACCAAGCAATAGAAATACAAACTATCAATAGGCAGTCCAAGCCTGTGGAAGAAATTAAGGTGAACTAATAGGCAAACAAGCAATTCAGTCACAGCAATACACAAAATTACAAGTAACACTTGATGATCAGAAAAGAGTTGGAAATTGTGATGTCCATTCATTAGTAATCTAAATTTACTAAGTCTAATCGAAGCTAAGAGGATGGCTTGATAACCTAACAGATCTCAAAAATCAGGGATTTTTCATGCAGAAAATCAGGAAAAGGCAAGGAAAGATTAGGTATGGAAGTGTCAGCATCCCAGAAACTAGGTTAAGAGATTTCTATGGGTCAAAGAATAAGTGTTAGCCTAAGCCACACTTAGAGACGAATCAAAGGTGAGCACAGAAGCCTAAACCTCTTGTGGTATAGTTAAGTGTTTCTATGTGTTGGCTTGCAGCCTATTGAGTTATGACATGTTGAATGTTGTCTGACGACACGTCCAGGCTCTTTTGTGAACCAGTGATGGCTTCAGAAGAAAGAGTAATGCTGTTGGATCTAGATGTACATTCCTGGTCTCATTTCCTATGTAACTTGCATTAATACTTATTCAATGAATAAATACTCATTGAGCCTCCAGTGTTCTCGTGATTGCGCACACCTCAGATTTGGTGACAAGGGGAACCCTGAATAGAATCAACACGGACTGGTTGATGCTATTGTTAAAGCTCCCCATCCCAAGGATAGAGATCAACTCGGATCTTTTTTAGTTTTGTGTGTATTTAATATTTCTAAATGTATGTGCAATTATGTTGATTTAATGGAAAGTTTCAGAAACTTGTTGAAAACAAAATCTGTTTTTATTTGGTCACCTTTTTGTCAACAAAACTTTGAATGTATCAAAAATAATATAATATCTGCTTCTGCCCTTCAGCCATATGTGTGTGGAAGGGTGCAAAACCATTGTTACAGTGGAAGCCAGTGCCTATGGATTAAGGGCAATATTGTGACAAAGCAACTGCGTAAAAGAATTTATAATTGGATTTGCATCTCACAGACTGTCTGATGTAGATGTGATATACTCGGTTATCCAGAAAGAGATGCTGACACGCACATGAGGAGTCAAAAAATGTAAACTGTATTTTTGGGGCAGAGCATTTTGTTTGCCGACTGACCACAGACCACTAGTGGACATTCTTCAAGATCTTAAAATTAAGAAGTCTACGGCTAGGTTAGCCGGGTTATTGGTGAAACTATTCAAATATAACTTTGAGGTTGCTTACAAACCAGGAGGGAAAAATTGTAAAACCGGTTGTTTATCAAGGATGCCTGTGGACAACCATGCAAGACTTATGGCTGAACTGGGAATTGAAGAGCGTTTGATTGCTAAAGTTGAGGATCATGTGGTTTGTGGAAGTCTAAGTGGTTGGTGCGGTGCCATGGCTGAGTATGTCGATATACAACAAGTTATGGAATTTGTGCTAAAAGGTTGGGCTTAGGAGAAAAGCGTGAAAGGGAACTTGTTGCCATTTTGGAAAGTGCTGATGGATTGTATATAGAGTGTGGAATTCTTGTTGTGGTGAGAAATGAATCCATTCAGCATGTTTTAGAAGAACAATCATAGAAGCAGTGCACCCTGGACACTTAGAGATTGACAGCCTCCAAGAGGACGGGAAGAACCACATATTGGTGGCCATCATTGATATTGAGGTTGAGGAGGTGGTGCGTGAGTATAGTCAGCATTACATACGTGAGAAACATCTAGTGAAGTTGGTTCATAAACCCAGAAAGGTGCTGTCCACGGAAAAGGTATGGGAGAAAGTATCGATTGATTGTTTTGGCCCATTTCAGGTGTGACTGTTGCAGATGAGAAGCTTTATTGTGTTAATTGACCACCTATCAAGAAGGGTTAGGCTCAAAGGGGTCGCAGAACCCAACACAGCAAGTGTTCAGTTTACCTCAGTGGCTATGCAGTAATTTCTAAAAACCACGGAATTAAGCATGTTCGCACTCCATTATACTGCCCACAATTTAATGGCAAAGTAGAGAGTTTTGATAAAGTTTTGGTTCAATGCATTCAGAGTGCTTTGAGAGTTCAAGCCAATTGTGTGGAGGCCAGCAGAGATACTATATGGGCGTACCACACTACTCTGTACTTTATCACAGAACAAATACCTTCTGAAATTAGGAGGGGAAGGAGCGTGTTTATCTCCAATATGGGTGTCGGATGTGGTGGATTTGAGTGTTAATGTCCAGTCATGGTCTGAAAAAGCTAAAGTGGCAAGTGATGAAGTGGGCAGGATCAAGGTGAAGGTGGTGTAAGAAGGGAAGACAAAGCATGCCATGACAGTGTCAGTGGGTTATTGGGTATGCATTAAAGATTCATTGTTGTTGAGAAAGGATTTGCCAAAATTTAGAGAGCCTATTCAATTGAGTAGAGAGTGTGGCAATGCTGTTCAGGTAAGTGGTTGAATTTATCTTGGGTGGCGCAGGTGTGCAAAACTTGGGGAGAATGTCTTGATGGAGGTGAGGGCAATGGAGATGCAGTTATGAGGAGAGGTTTCCAGAAATGGTGTTTGCAATATAAGAAACCAACTTCAATAGTTCAGAGAAGTAATCGCAACATAAGGTGACCCAAAGATTGGTTGATTAGGTTTTATTAGTGGTTTTATTAGTTTTGGGCATTTAAAAAAAAAATGGTATTGTTATTATTTGAAGGGATGGGTGTAAATAGAAAGGGGGAAGATGTGTGGTATTGTCAAGTGTTTCTACATGTTGGCATACAGCCTATTCAGTTATGACATGTTGAATGACACGTCCAGGTTCTATTGGAATCCAGTGACACCTTCATTAGAAGGAGTAAAGCCATTGGATCTGGATGTACATTCCTGGGCTCATTTCCTATGTAACTTGTATTAATACTTCTTCAATGAATGCAGGCTCATTGAGCATCCAGCTAATACCCTCGTGATTGCCTACACTTCACCTTTATAAGTCCATAGGCAGGGGAGAATCAGATGAGTGGTCTGCAAGGAAATCTGCAAGCAAAATCTGCATTGAGTCTGCAGAAGGGGTTCGGCAGGAGAGAATACATAATGGAAGTCTATAGGACATCTGTCAAGAGCGAATGAGACATCTGTAAATTTTTGATGTCAGATGGGGTGAACACCAAATTAGAACTCACAAAGTCTCTTGGTAACACCCCCTTTGTATGCATCATCAGGAGTCCATTGCTCTTGTCCATTTCTCAAGTTGCAGACTGCAACATTGGCAGATTATCCTACACTAGACATGGGAACAACATCTTCTCACACACATATCCGTTTGAAACTTTTGCTCAGTATGTCTTTCAGTTAACGCCCTGGTCTTCTTCTCAGCCTCTCACTGTATCTCAAGTACAGTAATGTATCTATTTTACAACTAACAATGCATTTGAATACCTAAAAGAAATGTCACGTAAGCAAAACATGGAAATCAGTATTTATGCAGCATGGTAAATTACAAGCCTAATTTGTTAGGACAAGTTAAAGTATTAACTCAGTGTTGCACATTTAATATGAGTGTGCAATTTTAAACACAATGAATATAAGTTTCTAGTGCATTAGATTCACACTAAATGTAACACTCAGCCAGTCTCAAAATAATCATCTGTCAGTATGTCTAAGAACTACATTTAAATCAAATAGTTGAAATATTAATGCACGGGGAGTGGCTAGCAGCCCAAGATGGTGGCCGCATAAGCGGCGTGCTCCGGGCCCGGGGTGCCTAATCCGCCCAATTATCAATAATCCCGGCCTCTCCAGATGCCAGCTGGGATGCCAAAAGTAGCCTGACACAGAGGTTTGCGAAAACTAGCAGAGATAGGCGATTCTGGGCGTCGCTGGTGGAGGTCGGAGTCTTTGAGCTTCCCCGTGGCATGGCAGGCTAAGGCTGGAGGAGTGAACCTTAGAGCGTCGCACTTGCCTAAGGCCCCTTGCCAGAATGTTGCATTCCTCGGCACATGCATGCGAGGCCCCGGATGTTGGCCTAGCTGTTCCTTGGAAGCGTCGGCTACGGGGGTGAGTGCCGGAGACCCTGTACTGGCTGGAGCGGCTAACCGGGCCTTCCACTGCACTTGATCTCCTGGGATTATCTACTGGGGCAGGCTGCGGCAGGCGTGACAACCCCAAGGAATACTGGGGCCCCCCCTGGTTTTCTGATCTGAGCCCTGCAGGCCTGTGACAGTGCTGTTTTGGCCCGGAGATTGGAAGCGGCCAAGGGCCTGGAGAGCCTCCCCACGGAGAAGCGAGCCTCTCATTACAGAGGTACGTTGTTGGGCGACTGCCTACCCTGCGGCTCCTTCTCTGGGCTGGCGCTTTTCTCCTGAGTTTGCTGGCTCGCACGTGAGCCCTGGATGCTGGCCTAGCTGGTCCCAGGTTGCGGGCATCGCCTGCAGGGAGGACCGAGGGCCTGGATATTAACAAGTACATGGACAGCCCCTTGTCCCTACTCCCGTCTTACCAGGGTGGATACAGAAATCTTCAGCAGGGGAGACGGTGATCCGGAGGCATGTCCGGGGCCCTGTAACCTCTGTGAATATGCCCCACATGGCTCTGCTTGTAGTAATACCGGGGCCTCCGTCGTGTCTTGAGACCTCTGATGTGGACCAGCCCCCACCCCCATAACATTGATAACAGATAAGCCTGGTAAATAATCCTGGCCTGGCCCACCCTGGGAGGGAGCTCTGCAGCTGTTTCAAGAATTACTTACCGAATGGAGATGGAATGTGGTTCCCCTTACAAGGCATAAAGAGGGGCTTGTTGGTTCCGTTATATCACTACATTTGTGCCCTCCTCTCCCTGGTGGTTGGGATGAGCCGGGAGGTGCTGAGTGGTTGGGGGAAGCTACAAGAACTTGGACACTGTGAACACAGCGAGATTGGCTGCAGCGGCCCAGGAGAGGGCCCCCCAGTGTACTTTGAAGCCTCTGGCGCATCTCTGGCCCACAAGGGCCTCTGCGATGAGTAAAGATAAGCACATTCCCTTCCCCCCCCAGGGAGCCATTCAGGAGGGAGCTGCGAGAACACGCGAGTACAACTCCGAAACCCTCCTAGTCTTCTCCTACATCTCCATCCTTCATCCATTAGCTCCGGAGGCCTAACTGGAGGCGTCTACTGGGTTGTTGATTCATAACCTAATACTAGTCTAAGCATCAGTGAACATGGGCAGAGAAAAGACAAAAACAGCGGTGGGGACCGAAGGACTGGATCCGCTCGCAGCCCTTGGAAAACTCATCTGTGTGCTCCCGACAGGCTGAAGATGGGGCCACAATAACCCCTCTCACTGATAAGCTAGACATGATCTTGCAGGAAATTTGTGACTCCAGATCTGTAATTGCACAGCAACTGGGCACATCTTGGCAGAGCTCAACCTTCTCAAAGACAATCACAGAAAACTGGCTGACAAAGTTAAATCAACTGAGCAGACACTAGACACTATGGTAACAAAGGTGAAAGATCAGGATGAGCAAATGCAACATATGCGCCAAAAATCGAATCCTTACAGGCCCATGCAGATGATGCAGAAGAAAGGGCCTAGCGCAACAACTTCTGAATAGTGGGGCTCCCTGAGGGATCGGAGGGCCCACACCCAACGACATTCATAGAGGAGTGCCTCAAAACCAGTGTGGCCCCCACAGGCCTGTCTGTGCTCTTTGTGGTGGAGCGAGCCCACCGGGTCCCCACACGAAGACCTATACCTGGCACAAATCCACGACCAATACTGGCCAGGATTTTGAATTACAGGGACTGGGACCATGTGTTGCAAGCAGCTAGGGATCATGGCCCGATACAGTTGGACAATGCAAAAATGTTAAATTTATACTATACCTTAGCATTCCAACGCAAACGTTTCTCGTTTATAGAGGTCAAGGCTCGGGTCCGTGCTGCGGGCCTCACATTTGCTCTTTTATTCCAGGCTAAATTGAAAATGATCCACAACCAGCGTTCCTTATTCTTCGATACGCCGGAGAGTGCATGGGACTGTTTAGATAGAAATTTCCCTGACACCTTAACCACCAGATGCCCTGAAAAATTGCAATGGAAATCGCAGCGACCTCCACGAAGAAGGAGGAAAGGACTTATGACACACAGCGCAGGGACTAGCCCTCCTTCCTGACAGTTGCTGTTAGAGGGCAGGCGTGAAGCCCACCAGTCTGCCTGTGCCCTGCAGACCCCCAACCCACCTATTAGCTCCAGTCCTTCAGTAGAGGTGTATTCGGACTCGGGATGAGTGTAGCATTGTTTCCATCAGAGTCGACACAGCTAAGTAATGACCCGCTGGGCTGAAAATGTTTTGGGTATGCCAGGAGGGGAGCCCTCACCACTCAGCTATCATGTGCATGCCTTGACGAAAAGACCAAGTGGTTTCAATGTCTTAGGCCCCAGCTAGTGCATAATATGTCATGATTCCGATCTATGCTAAGAGTCAGCATGGTAAGATTAATTGGAAACGTCCCGTGGCCCAGCCTGTCCTGGGCTAATCCACCCTTAGCGCATTGTACATAAGTATTTCACATAAGCAGCCTACCCTACAAGTGAAAGCAACTGTTTCTGTGTAAGTTCTTTATGTTATTGTTTCTTACACAGTTTGGTCGATCGAAGTTCAATCGTTTGCCCCAGTATTAGGATAATGTTGTACTAGTTAAACTGCTGCTGGTCTGTTTGCTTGCATCCCAGTTGGGTGGGGTTGGGGCGGGGTGGCTACAGATGCTCCTATGTTTTTTTAAATAATGTTGGTCACTAAATCTTACACTGTCATCTCCTGGAATGTAAGAGGGATGGGCTCAATACATAAATAACATAGAATTGTAGCTCAATTACACCGTTGCCGTGCTCAAATAGTCGATTGGCAAAAGACACATTTGATATCTTCAGAAACTTATAAGTTGCAGAGACGATGGAGGGGTCAGCTCTATGTGACTACTTATTCCGCCTTTTCAAGAGGGGCAGCGATCTGGTTGCATGCAGGGTTTCTATTTTCTCTTAATGAGAGTAGAATAGATGACCAGGACAGATATGTGCTATTGCTAGGGGCCCTCGATGTTAAACAAGTAGTATTGGGATCCATTTATGCAGCTAATACTGATCAAGATGCCTTTCTGTCCCGCTTGTCCCATGTTCTCTCAGATTGGACCCAATACCCGTGGGTGCTGAGGAGAGATTTTAATGCGGTATTTGACGTACCGCTACACCGATCCCACACACCCATTTGAATACGGCTGCAATAGTGCAAGCCACTAACTTGAAGTACATGAAGTACTGATGTTGGTCAATTTATAATTATAGTAAGGAATTTGGCTATGAGTGCCTTTAGGGAGTACATGACAGCCTTGGGAAGAGCACTGCATTGCATGTGGCAGTAGCATTGAGTATCAAGTTCAGATTAAGGTCTGACTTTGGGACAATGACATACGTTTGCTGTACTCTGGGCTGCTTTGAGTATCACAGGGTTTTGTGGTGCTAGGAGGTTCCTTCAGGGCTTTTAAAGCTTGAAGATGAAACATGGAGAGTATCTGTCTTTAGTGTTCAAGGTGCTTGATTCACAATAGCAATAAACTGAACAATTGCCAATACTGTTATCCTTACTTCTTCTTATTTGTCACACCACATTGGAGTTAAACTGGCTTCCGGCACACATACGGAGACCGCGGACTGCCCTCTGCGTGCTTCGGCGATTAAGCGACTCTCCGAAATCCCTGCTTAAAGGTACAACAGCGAGGCAGCACGACTACAAACAAGTCCCTATACACATTACATATTTTGAGAGGTGCCCTGAGACGTGGCCCAAATTGTTTCACGTTGGGTTTGATTGTGAGAGGCTCTTCATCAGTAAGAGCTGTGAGGTCCTGATGAGAACTCCCAACCAATTAGGAGTTCGAAACGCGTAGACCGTTAGTTTGTACGCCATAAGATCTCAAGACATATACTTTTAATTTTCCTAAAGAAATACAAACAATAAAAAATGTATTTTTCTATGGTTTTGTAAATATGCATTGTGAATGTTAATGTAAATAGATTTTCTTTATCTGGCTGTGATAGCCCATGTGAGAGTGTGGGATGTGTAGGTTGATTGATTGGCATGATTGATTTGTAATGTGTAGTTTATTTTTTATTCATTGTACAAATTGTGTTTATATGTTGATTTGAGGGAGTTGTAAAATTGTTTAAAATAGTTCTAATGAATTAATAAATGTACTTCAAATGAGAAATAAAATAAGGATTTAGTCAGACTGAATTACAAGTCTTTGACCCAGGTGTGGTTTAACTCCAATGTGGTGTGACAAATAAGAAGAAGTAAGGATAACAGTATTGGCAATTGTTCAGTTTATTGTTAGGTCAGTGGCTTGGCCTTACTGTTGGGAGCCCGTACCCATTAGTGTTTTCTAGGTTGATTCACAATAGGCCGTCACTCCAGCTTTTGTTTAGCCAGCATGGTGGCTTGTATAACACTATTAGAACTCTTTAGGGTCATATGTTACTTTTTCTAAATATCAGATGATGGATTACAGAGTCACATATTGACACTAGATTAGTCTGTATCATGTAGAAAAGAAGACCGGTGATCTGGATGCATATAGGCCCAAAAATCCTTATGATATCTGTTCAAATGTATTACTTGTGGATCTTGGCAAGGTCCAGAAACAGATTGTTGAAAATGGAGTTCTTCAATTTAATCAAGCTGGCTTTTGACAGGGATTCTAAACCAAATGAGAAGAGAAGCAAAATCTACATCTTTATGTAGCATTACTTGAGCTTGCCCAGGCTTTCGATTCTGTGACTCAAAACAACTGTTGTCAAAATATGGAAAAGTTGGGAATTGACATGGGTTTGATATCTTTAATTGGAATTTTGTACAATAATACCTCAATAACTGTGGCCCTGGACAGGAGAGGGGATTTAGTTGGTAAGGAAAGGGGTGGGATAGTGCTGCTCGTGGGCCTCTGTTATGTTTTTTCTCTACATGACTGAATTTTCCCATGGGGAGAATGACAGGGTTAAGGATGTGTCCATGTAAAGTAAAAGTGATGCCCTCTCCATACAGACTATACAGCCCAGGGTCTGCATTATGGATTTGGTGCACTTTTCTATTCTGTGCCGCCATGCACAATTAAATCTATGCGCAGAACAGGACAGATTCAGAAGAGGCACATTTCTACAGTGGGCGAGATGTAGACAGAGAGGATTTAAAGTGGTCCTATATTCTTATACATTATTCTGTTGTAATATTGCTTCTGAAAAAATCTTTGAGGATTGGTGGGTAGCTCAATTTCTGTTCTACGCCAGTTGAGGATGTGTTTGGTGCCAATAGAGTAGGTGGGTGGTGCCAGTGGAGGAAGTGGGAGGAGTCAGAGGAAGAGGGTGTGACCTCCTACAAAGAATTCAGCACCTGGACCTAATATTTTACAAATTAAGCACTGCCCCCTGCCACCGCTGCACCATCCCTTCTCGCCTCTTTCAGCACAAAACAGAAAACCCTTTTCATTTTTCAGTGCAGTATATTTACAGATTTGTCAGTGCCATGAACCCTTTGGTGTTTACACACACTGCCAAAAACCCTAAATTAAATTGTATAAAAAAAATATTAAAAAGCAACAATCAGGCTCGGATAAGATGTTAAAATATGGACTTCCTCTGAGTTTTGTATACGTATCTGAGCTTATTAGCACAAAGTTATCTACTTTTAGAATACTTGTTCAAAATCACATACAGGAAAGGGCAGTGATGATATGCCAGTGACAAATTGTGCACTATAAAAATGGTCACAACAAAATTACTTCAAATATAAACGAGGGAAAATGCACAGGTGTTATTACTTGGTAAAACGAGTCGCTATAAGTATTTGTAGGTCATAACTGTCGCCCACTTGCGCCACTGAGCCTTTTGAATGGTAACATGTTTTTTGTTAGCTTCTTCGAGGATATTCAACCTTTGAAAGATGTAAGGCTGAGTGGATAAGGTAGAATCAACAGATGTGTCTTGCTTGTGCATAGTCCACCAAGCTACCAAACCCAGCTTGTGCACTAAAGAACTATAATGTCCACTTAAAAGAAAAAAAAATTAATTACATGTGGAACCTTTTAAAAACATCCTTTCACTATAGAAGTACCCTACAAAAAATTGAGTCCACTTCAGTTCTAAAAGGCACCATAGGACTACACTGCTGGGACAACAAAAAAGCCCAGGCTGTTTTCAACATTTCTAGAAGGAGGACCCTATAAATCCCTTACAAGGCCATGAGGATTGTTCAATTCGCTTCCTAAATTGGAGCTAAGACATGTATTTTTGGCTCACTACTTTCCAAGTTCACCAGCTGCCAATGCCAGAGGGAGCCCAGTACCACATGGCTGAGTGGCACTGAGGGCAATTCTTTCCTCCACTCTGTCATTGCGCTCTGGGCATTTCTCTACTCCCCTCTGCCATGATGCAGTTGGTATTTCTGTATATTTTCCCCTCGTATAGAAGGTGAGTGTTTCAGGGAAAGATCGTGGTGTCCCCAGCCACGAAGGATCATCGCCATCCCTCAGTAGTCAGGCCCATGCGTGAGGCTCTTGAGACAGGAATGTGAATCTTTGTGTGCGCAGTATGAGCAATTGTGTCTGTTTTTGTGTCTGTGCATGTTTACCAAAAGTCTGTGTCCAAAAAGAAGTAGGATTGTTCAGGTTTCAAAATTGCTAATTAGCATAATGATGACCTTATTATAACTACCGGTGACCGAAGATGAGTGAAATGAGGGGTTAACAGGGTAACACAGTTTAAAAAGCTTCTTCCAAAGAAATATTTGTTGGAGCCCACAATCAACACCTACAAATGAATATGGTTTTTATTCTGCATATGAGAGAGAGGGGCGGCTCCCTTCATCCTGGAAAAGGACGATGGTGATCCCTCTCCTCAAAAAGCCGGGATTGGATCCCGGGGTTCCGGCCAATTATCGGCCAATTTCCCTCCTGCCGGCTCTTGCGAAGCTCACGGAGAAGCACGTGCATGGCGTGCTCTCGGGTTTCCTCGAGTCTAATGATCTCCTGCATCCCTCGCAATCCGGCTTTCGGCCAAACCTGAGTACGGAGACGGCACTCCTCGAGGTGTCAGAGGTCATCCGCGAGACTTTGGATGCAGGAGGGAAGGCTGTGCTTGTCATGTTGGACTTGTCGGCGGCCTTCGACACCGTCCCCCACGAGGCTTTACTCTCCAGACTCTATGACATCGGTCTGAGGGGGACGGTGTTCAAATGGTTCACCTCATTTTTGGAGGACCGTCGACAAACGGTCTGGGCCACTTCGAGCTCTGCTGAGATGCCGCCACTGGGAGTCGGGGTCCCACAGGGCTCTGTGTTGAGCCCGACCCTGTTTAACATCTTTATGACCCCTCTGGCGGAACTCGTGGAGGCCTCGGGGGCCCAGATCGTGTCCTATGCGGACGACACGCAGCTTCTCTTCACCTGCAGGAAAGATCAATCATTTGACGGGGAGAGCATTCAGGGCTGTTTGAAGAGGGTCTTTGGCTGGTTTCAGCAGAATGGTCTCAAGGCCAACTCCAGTAAATCGGAGGTTTTACTATTTGGGTGCGCGTCGGAACCGGAATGGCGTGACTGGTGGCCGGCTGATATGAGCCCCCCTGCCCAGCCGTCTGTGACTGCCAAAAATCTCGGTGTCAAGGTCGATAATGACCTTACGTTCAGATCGCACATCCTTGGTCTGACGGGCACCTGCTTTGGCATCCTTAAGATGCTCCGGAAGTTCCTACCCCTGCTCACAGAGGAGCATAGGAAGATCATTGTCCAAGCTCTTATAGGATCTAGACTGGACTACGCGAATGCTCTCTATTTAGGACTTCCGGAGTATCTGATCCAAAGGCTGCAGGCGGCGCAGAATTCTGCAGCTCGCGCCATCTACGGCCTTCCCAGGCGGGCAAGAACATCTGGGGTGCTTCAGTCACTCCATTGGCTCCCTATCCGAAAGCGGATAATGTTCAAAACACTGACTTTGGTGCACAAGGCACTTTCTGGCTCCGGTGCTAAGTATCTGCAGCGCAGACTGGCCTTCTACCGTCCAGCCCGCTCCCTGCGGTCGGAATCCCTGTTCCTGGCCGTGGTGCCCCGTGTGAGGAAGGCTCGCCTGGGGGGTCGCTCTTTCAGCTTCAAGGCCCCCCAGCTGTGGAACTCTTTGCCCCTTGTTCTACGCAGCATCCCTAGCTTGCTTCTGTTCAGGAAAAACCTGAAGACCTGGCTTTTTAATCTTTAGGTTGTTTTCTTTTGCACCTCACTTTCTGATTTTCCTTGTTTGTTCTCTGTTATGTTTTTTAAACCGTTGAGCTGCTCTCTAAAGCGCCGGGACACTCTTGTTGAGTAGCCGTGCGCTATATAAATAAAATCATAACATAACATAACATAACATAACATATGTTGATGTTGGAGTGGTGTGACAGACATGTTCAGAAGCAATAGTTTCTAGAGGGGAACTCAAGGCTATGGGTACAATAACACAAGCACCTTCGATGATGCTAGCTGGGAGGGGCCTAGTACTGCAAAACCCAGGCCCAGGGTTTTATGTTTACATGCATGGGAAAGGCAGGAGCAAGAAAGAAGGTGTGGCTTCCGATTGTGCTTTCAACCGGAAAGAAGGATTCAGGTTGCCAAAAGAAGCTTTAAAAGAGATTTATGAAGGGGTTGTGGCTTCACGCCAAAGAAGATGGTGGTTTCTCGATGATCCATGGCGAGGCAGTGCAGGCCGGCGATCTTTTTCCACAGACCCCGTGACCTACTGCTGAGCCAACGTGTAGGTCTGGCATGGGGAAACACTCGGCGCTCTCCTGGTGAATTGTGCAGCTTGCCGCAAGTAAGGAAGTTGTGTTTATTTCCATTGTTTCTGGTGCCCTCAGAAGCGGCCGCCATTTTGTAATGTGGTTGCTCTGTATCTTCACAATACAGCGCTGAGAAGACGAGCTCCAATTCTCCCTTTACTGTCTTAAGGGAAAGATGCCTGAAAACAGCAACCTTACTTAAGGTACATGCTCAAGATAATTTTACATGAGCTTTAATCCGTCCTGTTTCTTTTTTCTGATGCTTTAACCCCTCCCATGTTCATGACGAGCTCAGCTCATCATGAGCCACGGTTCCCGTGTGCTCGACCGTTAGAACGCTCACACTCGGGGCTAATTCCCCTGCTGTGCGAGCGTTCTACACAAACGGGTGTGGCCGTGATGACCTCAGCTTGTCATGAGCACACGAGCACCGTGGCTCATTACGAGCTCAGCTCGTTATGAGCACCGGGGCACTGTGCGCGGCCCCCCCGCCCCCAGCACAGCAGGGGAATCAGCCCCGCAGTGAAGGGGTTAAGCAGTCTGTCAGCCATTTGACGTCAGACCGTATATTTGTCACTTATCAGCCGCATTTAACCAGATTTCTTCCTCTATTCCAAGCATTGCCATAACTTATCACTCTCACAAAAGAGTTGGTATCATTTTATTAGTTTTTTGTTCTGCCTGTGGGAAGAATAAGAAGATTTAGCTTCACCACCTTGTCTCCAATGTGAAGATTCATCAAGAAGTCCACAGTTTTCTCAAAACTGCAGCAACTCTTCCGGCAAATTCTGGAAAGGCTTCCATGAAACGTCTGAAAAAAGACCCACCATCTCCTGCAAAATCCCCACCACCTGCCTCATTGAATCTCTAACTTGAAGAAATTCGTGCCTTACGACCCTTTATGGAGAAAACTAATACTAAACTACAATTTATTACTGAGAGGTGGTCTCAAATGGATGAGCGTCTTCAGGCAGTGGAACAGAATATTTTCTCTTATGGTATAACTGATAGCAAAGTGAGTACTCTTCAATCACAAGTTTCTTCTTTGCAGAAGCAAGTTGAAAATTTTGAAAACAGAAACCGAAGAAATAACTTAGCATATATGGTCTACCGGAGAACACAGAGGGCCCAGACCCTCTCACCTTCTTCAAAAATGTCCTTCCTAAAGTGCTAGTCCTATCTGAAGGTACCACCCTAAACATCCAACGTGCACATAGCCTGGGACGTCAACAAGTTAATACTTCTGGCTCGAATCCTCGAAGAGGTGTCATTTTGTATTTTTTAGAGTATACAGATCTTCTTAAAGTTCTCTCTGCTTCCAAAACAAAAACCTGTATTTCTTTGTTACGCCGCGCTTTATTTTGTCTCTCAGGATTATGCCAAGAGTACGGCAAACAGGCGTAGAGAATTTCTAATTATGACGCTGGATCTTCGCACTCTTGATGCTCGCAATGGCCTTTTTCACCCTAGTCTTTTTAAAGTTACCTACAGAAATAAGACAACTACCTACGATGATCCAGTTAAACGAAGAATTTTTATTAACTCTTTGCAAAACAGAAACGATGGACACTTCCGACGCTTCAACCTCTCATTCTGGTTAAATATTCTTAAAAGCATGTTAATGTTCAAATAATTTACTTGTTTTTCAAATGTTGTTGTGTAATTACTTAATTATGCAACTTCCTCTTTGACGTAAATATTCTAACGCTGTTGATAACTTATTAGCAAATAACCCGCTTTCCTTTGTTTCTCCTTTTAGGTTTCTTATTTTGTGTATCTGTTGTTGTCTCACATCTTGTCAAACACAATCGTCCATGTGCCCCTCCCACAGGATTTGGGTGCACCATTCTTCTATGAGGTTTCACCCCCCATCTTTTTTGGAATTATATAGGTATGTGTTTCCTCCCTTGTGTTTTTCGTTTTCTCTTATTCTCTGTTTCTTACTCTGAATTTTCTCTTTATTTCTTTTTCCTACTATCTTCATCTCTCAATTGTTCTTCCCTTTTTTTTATTATCCCAATTTCTTTTTCTTCTTCCATGGAGTTCTTCATTGTGTTTTTTTTATTTTACATGATATTGGGGTTTCATTTTTATCAAATCTATTTTTTGTCTGGTTTACTTCACTTTACACTTTTAATGAATAGTATATGTCACTGAATATTATTTCTTGGAATGTATGAAGCTTAAATTCTCTGATCAAAAGACAGCATGTTCTAACACACTTAGCTAAATTTAAAGCAGACATACCATTAATCCAAGAATCACATCTTGCAGAGACCGAATCCTTAAAATTGATGAGACTAGGTAGGTGCAGTCTTCTTCTCTCCACGTGATGATAAAAGAAATGGTGTTATCACACTATGTCACAAATCTCTTTGTGTTAAACTTGTGTCTCAGGAAACTGATAATGTGGTTCAATGGCTGTTTACTGAATAACTGATTGGGAAGGTTCTACTCTCCTTATTCAATATCTATGCACCAACTACTGGCGATTCCCCTTTTTGGTGTCACCTTACAAAGAAATTGTTACAATATCCCCATGATAATCTCATTCTGGCGAGAGATTGTAATCAAATCATAGACCCCTTCATTCATCGCAATTCCTTGGCTTCTTTCATACCAACTAAAGCTCATAAATTATTTTTGCAATCCACTCAGCAAAGAAAATGAATAGATGCTTGGATATTATGTAATCCACCTCTAAGAGAATATATATACTTTTCCCCGATGCATCAGACACAATCACGCATTGATCATATTTTTATCTCCCATAACATTTCTCAATCCATACAATATGCAGAGATTGGCTCTATATTAATATCTGAACATGCTCTCGTTTATATCTCATTGGACATACTTAGCAAGCCAAATGTCTCCAAGCGATGGCGTTTCAATAACTCACTGCTACTTGATCCGATATTTACTCCCTCTTACATCTTTTTTTGAAGAATTTTTTCTTTTCAACGAAACAGAAAACCTACCCTTTCATACAATATTGATGCTTTTAAAGCAGCTGCCTGTGATTTTATCATTAACTAAGTTTCTATGAAACGACACACTGCCCGTAAATGTGCCATAGATCTTTTTGCAAAAATAAAGAGATTGGGACATTCCTACTACACTACCAAATCAAAAGAATGTTTATCGGAACTCACAGCAACTAAACTTAAGTTTAATAAGGAGTCTACTGATAATGCTTCATTAAATCTGCTGAAATCCAGTGCAAAGTTCTATGGTGGACAGATTATGTCTGTCAAAATGTTGGCAAATTATCTCAAGGTTAAAAAACACAAACTCAACATTGAGTCGATAATTGATGATCAACAATTACCTAAATATAAGGACTCTGAAATTCTACACGAATGTTATTGATTTCATGTATTCCTTTACACATCAGAGTCCTCTCCTACAAATGATGACGACATTTCAGACTACCTTTCTTCCATCGACAAATCTTTTGATATGCATCTCAACTTTGACTCATTGGAACTTGATATTTCATCAAAGAAATGAAATACTGCACTACATACATTTAAAAAGATAAGGCCCCAGGACCAGGTGGTTTTAATGTAGAGTTTTTTTAAGCACTTATCTCACTTGCTTCTCCCCAAGTTAAACAATCTTATAGCCTCATTTTCACACGCAGGTGCTACTTCTGGATCCTTTTTGGAAGCCCTAAAGAGTATAAAGACCCTTGTTTTTGTAGAAATTACAGAACCATTTCTTTAGTGAATATCGACTATATATTTTTTCCAAGACCTTGGCCATTAGATTGGAATCCTTTCTCCCTATCCTTCTCGGTAAAGAACAGTCTGGTTTTGTCAAGGGTCACTTCCTTGCAGATAACACCAGTTTATTTTTTGACATACTTTCCAATACCTATCATGAATCCGATTCTACAGCCGCTATTGCATTAGTCGTGGAAAAGGCGTTCGATGGGGTATATTGGCCATTCATTTTTTCAACACTTAAATGGTTTAGTTTCGGCACAAAAATTGTAAGTTTAATATCTCTCCTATACTCAAACCCTAGCGCAGCAATTTTTGCTAATGGCCTTACTTCTTCATACTTTAATTTGGGAAGAGGTGTTTGGCAGGGATGTCCGTTATCCCCTTTTCTTTTTAATCTAGCTTTGGAACCTTTTTCATCTAGAATTCACCAAAACTAGAATATTTATGGCTTTGCATCTGATAAGGTACACATTACATTGGCGGCTTGCGCAAATGGTATTTTGTTATTTCTCTCGAAACCACATTCCTCCCTTCCTATAAGAAGTAGCAGATTACTCCTTTGTCTCTGGCTATAGATTAAATAGTGACAAATGTGAGTTATTACCTTAAACTAAATTTACTTTCAAAGATGATTTTAAAATATACAATTTTACATAGTACCCTCCAACATATCAAATATCTAGGTATGTACTTCACTTCATCAATAAAATCATCGATTTCCATGAACAGAGATAAATGCTTACCAAAAATATCTGCTTTGATAGATAAATGACACCCTCTATACCTTTCTTGGTGGGGGCGATTAGACACTATCAAGATGATGTTATCCCCTATAGTTCTTTACCCTATTTCTAACATACCAGCTGCTATACCTCAAAGATTTTTTTTTTAAATCAATTCCTTATTATCCTCCTTTCTCTGGAATAATAAAAATACCCGTATGTCATTATCTAAACGCACACGTTCAAAATTAGAAGGAGGAGTCATTTTTCCTAACTTTCCTAATTATTACAAAGCATTTATACTGTGTAAATCCTATAGTTGGTTATTGGGATACTTACCAGAGTCTCCACTTTGGATCATGCTTGAACAATTGTACCTTACTCCTTTTTCTTTTCAAGAATATCTGTCATTTACTCAGAAACCCCAATAGCTATCCACTCCCATTGTTAAGTACACAAATAAATTATTAGATGAAATCTTATTAGATGCGTCCATGGACATTCAGACATTCCTAAAACCCACCATATGGCACAACAAACTCATAACGATCAAGTATAAGCTCATCTATTGGAAAGCATGGAGATAAAAAGGTCTAATATGGGTCGACCAGTTATTTCACAATAACAAGGTTATACCTTTTCCTCATGCTCGTTCTTTATTTAAGTTCTTGCAAAATACTTTGAGTCTTGCTTTTGATCAAGCTAACCCTACTCCAATTTCTTCTCCTAGGATTACTAATCAAACTCGTACTTTTCTCAGCGCATGCCCCAAAGCATCCACCGTATACGCTTAGTTACGGAAATCAAATGTAACTAGAGATAAAACTAAGGTAGAGCTGCACTGGGAACATGATTTAGATACAGATTGGTCCATTCATTTATGGATAAAATCTGGCTCAAATTAAGAAAAACCTCTAGAGCAGCGAACACTAAACAGACACTATTCTATATATATAATAGATTACTTCTCTCTCCCACAAATCTTCATAGGATGAACGCTGATATATCTGATACTTGCTGGTCTTGTTCCCTAATACATGCTGATTTAAAACACTTACTTTTTACTTGCCCTTATGTTCATGAATTATGGAAACGTGTTTGATATCAAATTACCTTTATCTTTGACTCTAAAATACCGATCTCCATTACCAAAATTTTTCTAGTCGCTTTGACAGATGGCTGGAGTAATTGTTCATCAATGTACACATTTTGGATCTGCTTTTAGGGGTAGCTTTTCCACAAATGACTAAATCCTGGAAAGGCTTTTCTAAACTATCGTTTCAAGCTTGGTGGTATGCAGTTTGCCATAATCACAGACTAGATACAGCTTATGTATATCCTTTTTCCCTTGCCGCAAGACGCTTACAGTTATGGTCCCCAATTACAAAGTTTATTGATCTTCAAGCTGGACTTTCCTATGCACACAATACCTCAGAACAAGAAGTTTTGAAGCCTCCTTGACATTCCATGTTCTGTATTCATGAATATTTATGCATGTTTAATGTAAGCATATTGTTGAAAACCTAGTTAAGTTACCAGACCTTGTTTATATATTGCACATTCCTTCCTCCCTCTCCTTCTCGACATTGCAAACATGACTTCATGTATGAGTATATGTGCTTATCTCATATTATGTAACTGTATTTTATTGTGTTTTCTTTTTCTATTATCCTGAAGAAACTTTTTTTTAAACTGAAAAAAATAAAATATGCAGAGTTTTTTGTTTTTTAAATGTGGCAGTCTAGGTCGCAAGACATTTCCTCAGTTGGATGACTAAACAAGCTATTACTGTCAGTGGGCCAATCTTTTGACTTCCTTGCGCAAAACTCTGCTTGCGCATGGATGATGCAGGTAGTTAATTACTAGGTGCAATGCAGTCTGCACCCCCTTAAATTGTGGTCAACCCTGTCATACTTTTACAGGGAAAATGATTAGTAATTAACAGGAAGTGCACATTTTCATGCAGTAAGCAATAACCACTGCATGTTACTCCCCATTACATGGGGAAAACTCAAGCCTCTGGGTTTAATTCAGTACACTAAAAATTGTAAATCCTTCCTGTGCCCTCATATTGAAGGCTTAAGTACAGAGAAACTCTTTTAAAATACGCAGTTACCAGGAAAAAAGCTGGTAATTCTGTTTAGCAAAAAAGGTAAAATAACAATATTTAAAATCAGAATTCGATGGCATTTAGCAGTGAATGAAATAATAAATACTCTCATTCATTTAAAAAACATACAGGTATTACATTTAACTCTATTACTTGAAATACTTGAATAAATACTTCCTACTCGAAATAGGTCAATTAAACACTTTCATATTTAAAAAGAAAATATTGCACAATTGTGTAGATAATTCAATGTGTCTTACGTGGAAATCCATACTGCTTCAATAGCTTCTTTTTAGACAGAACTTTCATTGCCTATGACAAAAAAGAGAAGTGAAACATCAATAGTTAAATCAACGCTATCACTGTTTCCTCGTGCTATACTGCTGCTTTTGCAAAGTGACTGTAAACACAACTACTGTGATTTGTCTAAAGAGGTGTAGCAGGGATTCCGTTCTCCTACAGAACTGTGCATAGAGGCCTGAAACCTCAGTGAATTAGGGTGTGCCAAAACTCACCTCAGTACCCAAAATCCCCTTACCGAGCTAGCTACAGTGTCTCATTGGTCATTACAAACCCCCAATGTTTAGAAAAACCAGAACATGAACTTAGAATACCTCAGGTCACGTGGAACACATGAACACTCTTTCGTTATACAATCATTTCAAACCAGAACAAGGAGTAAATGAGGACGCGTGCACATTTGAAATATTTATTTACTAATGCAGGGTTCTCAAACGCAGTATCTTAGATAATACAAGCAAACATATTATAAGAAGCAAAGTTATCAGCATAGTTACTAGTCCATAGAATGCAAAAGGTGACAACATGCTAAAATGCTAAAATGAATAGGGTTCAATAACACCTAATTCTCACCCTCCCTATCTAGTATATTATATTATATCTAAGAAGGTCTCTTTGGGTTTTAGCCGGGCGGCCCCATACCTCAAGATCCTAGTGGCAGAGGATCACATCATCTTCCACCAGCTCTCTGCATGCGAAGCACCATCAAGTGTGTTACGTGTGCTCTATGCAAAGCAATATAAAACGCGCCTAAAGCCAGATTTTGGCAGCAGCTGCATTTATGTTATGTCTAGGAAGGTGCGAAGATCAGACCTCACAACAACACTGTGTCGAGTTATCCTTGAAGGCTTCAGCACTCACTGTACAGACACAGTTTACCAAGCAAAGCTGATATCAGAGCAATAACATATTATTCTCGTGTAAATCACAACGCTCTTCTAGGCTGAAAGCTAAAATAACAATTATGTGTTGTGTGCAGAAGCAGCAAAAGGTAAAATGGCGTTTAAACATTTAATAAGCTCATGCTAACTTAACACGGTATATAGGCAAGCAGTAACTATATGACAGAGGATGGATACGGAGGATCAAGCATTCTTGACAATAATATCTGACCTATAACTTTGGAAACACAATCTCCATTATTTATTTACAAAACAGAAAAATTACGTGGACTCCCCAGTGCTTACTTAGGATTTGCTTTTACTGTTTATGCGCCCCATTGATAAAGATCGAAGACAGGGTGTAATGAACTAAGTTCCTTATGGAGTTTGGGGGAGGATAGCTGAACAAAGACCACATGATGAGCTGTTAGTCCAGAAGAGAGCTCTGGTCACTCTAATGACTGTATGGACTCACGCCTTCACTATGTCAATCACTCAAGTATCTAAAATAATGTATGTAAAGAATCCAGGTACTTCATAGTCACCTTGAAAATGTATTGGAGCTCTGTTATGTATAAAAGGGGATCTACTTTTTCTCAATAAGGACTTTTTCTTTGCCTTGAGTTTAGAGATTGGAGGATTACTTAGCACTGCTAGCTGCATGCATGTGGTCTATCCCGTAGACATCAGGGTCTGTGTCAGGAACCTTGGAAAGTGTTTTCTTGCTAGGTGCAATCATGCACCAGCCTTTTTTCCCCTTGTCCCTGTTATGCTCATAATTAGGGGATGCTCTAAGTAGAGGTGGCTTCAGCAGGGGATATCACCGGTCGATTGTCATCTTTGATACTTCTACCCCTTGCAATAGAAAGTGTCCATCTTTTGGTCATTTATGTCTGCATTAAAAGGTCTATGTGAAGATGTAAATCACTTGGGACTTGGTCATACGCCAAGTGTTCATTATGGACACCTTGCCCGATATAGCACATTACAAACATTACTTAAATTACTCCAAGAGATCACAACTGTCCAACGGAGAATTATCCATGCTAATCATAGCAGTAGACCTCGCTTCCAGTTACCCTGACTTTTCCTGAAATACGCCATTAAGGTCTACTCATAAAATGCGGTTGGCATTATGGGGAAACTAACTTCCATCCTGGCCACAGTAGTGGTATCTCATTGTCCGGGCATCATTCAACTGAACTGCGCTAGTCATATACAGGAAAAGCTTCCCAAATGGTACCCCCTGAATTGATACTATTTGCACAGTTGTTTGCTACTCCAACCTGGCTCTTCTGCATGGCAAAAGCCGAGGAGGCTAAATAGGCAAAACTGAGTCTCAGAAATCTGTCAGATCCACAAGATATCTTTACGGAAGGCAAGCCAAGCTTGGCTAACTCCCAAAGAAAGCATTGGCATCTTCAACGGCAAAAGGGGCGTCCTTCCTTTTAAAAAGAGGTGCCGGAGTAAACATCTCTAGTGTTAGAATCACAGAGACTTAAACAGTGTATAAGGAGGGCTCCAACAGTGTTTACCTGAAATGATCTTCTAAAGCAAGTGCGGTGCTCAAAATGCAGCAGTACAATTCCTCTCTAAAGCCTCTAGCCAAGACCATGTCTTTCACTTCTGTTACACTATCTCTCAGTAACTAAAATGATTTAAATGAATTGCTTCTTTACTGTCAACAATTAATAAGTAGTATAGAGTGCTCTTCTACTCTAAAGGGAACATGGGTATATGTTTAAATATTGCCAAACGTTTTGCAGAGTATTCAATTTACATTCAATTAGGAGGATAGTCGCTGTCCTTATCACACCTTGTTAAAATAAGCTTTATTATTTTTAAATGTGTGTATGCCACCCTAAAAGGGTAACCAAATACTGTTTTCATGTCACAGATTACTTAAGTTTCCTGAAGGGAATTCAATAATATAGTAGCCAAATGAATCCAAGGTAAAACTTCTGAGAGCAGTTTTGGGCATGATTCAGATGTAATGTCATGAGGAATGAACGCTTAGGATCTGTTCACAAAGCAAGCACTACTGAGTGCACAAATTGTGCTCTTACTAATTATCGATTGGCAGGATGGTATTTCCACTCAATTCATTCTGTACACTCAGTCTATATTTCAAGAATCCTGTATAGTGTCTGTTATCAGGCTGTTTATGGAGCATTCATCGACTAATTGGAAAAATTAAAGGAGCCTCAACTTATAAAGGCCTTTCACAAAAGTTCTACAACTCCTGCAAAGAAATACATATGGTGGGTGCGCATGTGCAGTTCAGAGTTCATGTCTTAAAGACAAAAACGGCCACACTTAATAAGAAAGACATCATAGATCAGAATGCGGATTTAAGGAACAGATTAAGATAGACGAAGCACTTAAAAGATATAATCAAAATGTTTCATGCAAGATAAAAGTAAGAGTATTTCCTAACTAAGTGAAACAAAGATAAAGAAAAAAGCTCCATCACAGGGTTGGACTTTGTTACAAAGGAAGTACTTAACGAAGGCGGGTGAAAGGCGCGCTGACAAAACACAGACAAGTAAAGGCTGTATCTAAATCTATGAGTCAAAATAACGTGTGCTTGTGATAGTAGTGGAAACAGCTGTACAAGACTCCTCAACCATGAGGGATCCATTGCTGAAATAACGGAGCAAAACAGGCTCTCCCCTCTCAAAATCTCTGCATTCATTCTAACAATAGATGATTTGACAAGTAAAGACACACAGGTAGTTTTTCACTCTTTGATCATTAGAACAATGGTAACAGAGGCAGAAGAAGAATTGGGATATGTGGATGTATGTAGTTATTGGTTGAAAGCAGGAAGAAAGAGCCCTGAATGGCCCTAACCCCATTGTAGCATTGACTGAAAGGTTGTTGATTTGATAAATTAAGGAATTGCAATGTGTTAGACCTGGATCTTTTGGCAGGTTTATCCCCAAACATTTGCCTTTTTCCTCCTAATTTTCTGACCCAGCTTTCGTTGACTATAGAATTATGGGCACTTTGCCACTGCTAATGAGTGCTAAAGTGCATATGCTCTCTGTATAAATTGTCATAATGATTGGTTTTCAATGATTAGCATATCTGATTTACTGGTACGTCCTTAGTGAAGTGCACTATGTGCGCCAGGGCCTGTAAATCAAATGCTATTAGTGGGCTTGAAGCACTGGTTGTGCTACCCACATGAGTAGCCCTCTAAATGTGTCTCAGACCTACCACTGTAGTGTCTGAGTGTGTAGTTGTAAACTGCCATTTTGTCCTGGCTAGTGCACCCACTTTCCAGGCCCAAATCTTCCCTTTCCTTTCATGTAAGGCACCCCTAAGGTAGGCCCAATGTGTCCCCATGGGCAGGGTGCAGTGTTTGTAAAAGGTAGGACACTGGTGTGTGTGATAAATCCCGATAGTGAAATACTGTGTATTTCTTTTTTGAAAGGAAATCTGTCCCAGAGTATTATCATTGGGGTTGCACTGTGACATTTTTACACGTGTAGGTTTCCATGGGGGCAAGAAAGAAAAATGGAGTTTAGGCTCTCTGAGCTCAGAACTGATTAATGCACCTTTTGGTGAAGGTAGTTTTTAAATGCTGTGTTTTAAAATGCCACCTTAAGAAAGTGGGCATTTTCTTACTTTACCATTCTGTGTTAGTGTATTCAGCATCTGGTGTTTGAGTGACAGGAGCTGGGGATGTGCATTCCCTCTAGACAGTCACTGGGGTGGGGGGTTGAGGGGTGCCCTGCCTTGTCTGGGTGACTCATTCTTGGGATGAATAGACCTGGCCTGCATTTAGAGTGGTGGGAGGAGTTTAGCTTGTACCTGAATAGGCTGTGTTTCCTTTTTCACAATGCTGTCTCCCTACGCCCCCTGTGGTCATGCTGCACCAGGGAGGACAGGACTGGTTTGAACTGGGTTCAGAGACCTTTATAGCAAAGAGAACAATGACAAAATGTGATATATGTTTTGCACCTAGAATCCCAGGATTGCCCCCTCTGTGTGAGGAGTGGGTTGGTCTGCAGTTGCTGCTCTTTGGGTGTGATGGACTGGACTGTTCCTCCCCTTTCGGTTTTAACGCAAAATGAAAGAGCAGGGTGTACATTTTATTGTGGCCTCCTCAAAGCACGTGTGGAGCGCTGGATTTCTAATCCCCATTTTAGGAAGTGCAAGGAAAATGAACATGTGCATGGTGAGTGTATCCATTTCTCCAGTTAAAGTGACTAGCACCTTGTGCTCTGCCCCTTCTTTCGATTTCTTTATGAAAATATGTGAGGAGTGCTTTCATCTGTTCTGCAGTGCGTAGAACGCTGCACTTCCCAACTTGTGCAGGAGAGCTGAGGAGGACGTTCTGAGCTAAGCCCCAAACCTCTTGGCGTGCAGAACCTGAAGAAGATAGGCCAGTGCCCATGAGGAACAGGGTCAAGACTGATTTACATATGGCTGGGTCTGGACTGGGGTGGCGAAGTGAGCTAAAAAACGATGATGGATTCTACCCAGATCTGTGACTGAGGGTGAGGGTCTGAAAGTGTCAGCACTCTGTCCATCATCATCTTCTGTTTGCTTTGTTCACCCTAAGTTGGCAGGGTATGCCCAGATGTGGCTCCCTTGCTCACTTTGCCACTGGATTCAAGCTAGACTGGCTGATGAGAGGTGTTACACCGAAACCATTCCCAGGATGGTTGTTTCCGATCCAGGTAAGATCTGGCTTGACAGTTTGGGCTGGACTGTTCCCATGAGGAACAGGGTCAAGACTGATTTGCATATGGCTGGGTCTGAACTGGGGTGGCAAAGTGAGCTATAGAACGATGATGTATTCAACCTAGATCTGTCATTGGAGGTGAGTGTCTGAGAAGTTTCAGCTCTCCGTCCATCATCTCCTTATATCTCCTCAGCAGACCAGCATGACGGGAGTAAATTGTTGCTCAGTTACCAGTGCGGCTGACCGGAGTTCCCGGCTCCGCCCACCAACACTCCAGGAGACCGAAGACAATGCGGGTCATTCATGGATACCCAGTTAGCCGGGAGCATCGAGAGGAGACCAGGGCGGGACCAGGAATGGTCCTGGGGAAATTGTTGATGGAAGGTTTCAGGGAGTATGAACCTACGGAGGTGGGCACGGTGGGCCCCCCTCCACCACATCTCTGTCAGTGGCTGAGCCACCTCTGCAGGCTATGGTCCCATTGCGGACCTTTGGGGGTGTGTCACAGCTGCACCGCACTCGCAGGCAGCTGCCATCGGAATCCTTCCGGTTACCTGAGAAATCGGAGGCTAGCACGCCCCACCATGCAAGCCCATACCAGAAGCGTACATTTAATGTCAGAGGCCCGTATTACCAGTGTAGGCGCGCAGGTGCTGCTGCGGCCTACAGGTTCGGCTGGGCCTCTCCATTACAGATTACCGGCACTTTTAGGGAATAATTCCCCCGTGGACTACAGGTTCACACATTGTGGGGACAAAAGGGGAGGTAATGGCGCTGAGATGGTAGTGCGCAAGCGCTCGTGCAGTCTGGGCTACCTGACTAAGTTGACTTGGTTATCGACGTTGGGCATGTTAGGCCTGCCTATTTTTTAAGGCTCTGTGACAGACAAGACCCTTGAGCATTCTTGCAATATAAAAACATGTGTACAGTCTTGATGATGTTTCATAATTGTGGTGGTAAATGGTTTCACAACGTTTTAGGACAAGTGCAGCCTATGAGTACTTACCTTAGTGCACTGTGATGTTTAAGACCATTCAAAAGTTGATCCTATAGTAATTGTTTACCTTCAATCTCACGACCTTAACCCTGAGCAAGGAACGTTCTTCAATTGAGAGAGAGGTGGAAAATATGTTGTGCCTATTTCCCAAATTATAGTTGTTAAATAGACAATTTCGACAACAAATCAATTAATTAGTCAGACGGTGAGTTAGGAGTAGAGATCGGTGTCCCAGGTTATAAACAAATATAAGCTCTAGGAGAAGATAAGGCCTCTCTCACTTCACTATAGCTAAACCTGATAAATGACCCGTCTACTTAAGTTCAACCACCTTGGGATACCTATTTAAGATTGCATTTGTTGCAAGGGATTCATTACATTTATGTGGAATAATGAGCAATATCCAGCAATGTTTTTATTTTTTAATTTCTTGTTAATGGCATTAGGTTCAAACCATCAGTACAAAACATAGGCGTTGTACGAAATATATAACATAATAGGTTATGAAGCTTTCATGACACATAATAGGTTGCATATTTGTTGTTTTTTCCTGTGACGGAACCCCAACATGCTCCTTAAATATGCAGCAATGTTTGTACAGATCTTTCAGTACTCTCTTGTAAGGACGTAATCATCTATGCATTTTGTCTGAATTCTGTCTGATAACACAAACAAATGTACTCGAGAATAAACATGACAGTGCTTCAGACATTGTCAGGCAGAGGATATAATTTAATACGCTGGTAAAATGATGGGACAGTGGGAGCAAACTGCAGTGATCAAGAAAGCATCTCGACATAGTATACATAATGAAATTGCATGGTTTAAAAGGCTGATGTTTGTGACCTTGGGATTGTTATTGTAACCAAGGTGAATAGAAGGAGGAATTTTCATAATATCTGAAGTGTAAAGAACTTAGGAAATTGCTAAGGCTGTCTTTGAAGAAAATATCTAGTGAAATGTTTCTCTGTATAAAATGAAACTTAAAACTTACTCGGAAGGAAAAAAGAGGGATTACTCACATCATGGGCAAGGATGGATGTCATTAAAACAATGAAAAACTCCAAACATATCTAGAAGCTTGTTTTGTAAGGGTGGGGCTGGCTGACGATCAGGTTGATTTGTCCATAACAAAAGGGTAGCGGACCGAAAATCTAAGGGCACTATATACTCTGCAAGAATTCAAGTTATCTTATCGCAATATTTTATTCAGAAAAATAAAGTAATCCCTGGTGTATTGTGGGCTTTAGTAAAGATCTCAGAAACTGCCCATCGGGATGCAGTAAAACTTCAGGGTCTATTCTGGGTGGTGGGCCCATGCAAGCACCGTCCATCCCCAATACTTCCTATATATTGTGACAATTTCTCCTTGGTATCTAATGGGCTATTTTCATCTTGGAGCTGACTGGGGATTACCCCCCGATCTGTCCACAGTGCAGGCCTGAAAGATTGCTGAGTACGGTGAAGGCACGGCTGGTATCTTGGCAGGCCACCCCATAACTTATTTTTTTCCATTGTTCCTTGAGGCCTGGTGCGAGTTCTGCCCTCCATTCACCACTACAGAGGGCGCAGTGGTAGTGTACCCCCAATCTGCCCGTCCGGCAGGACAAAAAAACCTAATTCCTGGTGGGCCACACTGACCCCTTTTGTCTATCTTTTTCCTGGTGTCTAGAGGGATTCCTATCCCTACTGGGGTGAGCAGATGGTGATAAATACCATCAGTCTACTCCCCACGGAGTCAGAAAGATTACTGGGCCGTTTTGGAGTAGGGGCACACCAGATGACAGGGTTGGCCAACTCCACCCCTTCTGCTTTTCTCCCCAAATTTTGCCCTAGCAGCTAGAAAACTTTCTGTCCCTTGGGGAGTGAATGGGAGTACTATACTCTAGTCACTCCCCCATAGCACCAGAATGAGTGTTCCAATATTAAAAATGTTAAATTGGGGGGAGGCACTTGTCCATGCCTATGCCACCCACTTCTTGGTGTCTAGTGTGTGGATTCCTGCTTGGAGATTGTCATGTCACGGAGATACCCAAATCAGAGATTCACTAGCGAGCAGTACTAGTGGGAAGGGGACACCCTCTACTGCACTGAGCAGTAGTCGGGGGCAGAGTTGTGAGGGAATGTGAGGGAAGATCTTTCCTTCCGTCCCAACTTTCCTTTTAAAAAGAGAACCTCCACTAGTGCAAACACCAAAATACACCTGGAGGATTTTTAGTACTACAGTGGATGACCTATTGACATCTAGCCCTCTGTAAAGACAGTACGGTGGATGTCAAAGGATTATGCCCCACACTCAATAGGTTAATAAAAACGTTTCCTGTTGGGGAATGCAGGCAAGGGGATGGTGGCATGCTTTTCATTGAAGGCCACCACCCCTGTGTGTATAGCCAATCACAAGGGTCTCAAATAGCGACCTACCTAATTATGATTCATTAGGAATGTTATTCTGCGACCCCCTGCGGCTTGCAATTTTGCAGTGTGAGCTAAAAGTATATAGGTTGCATTGCATAGCCATTAACAGGTTACACATATTCAGTGCACCTACGTTTAAAAAAACGAAAGTTGCCAGTACCTTGATTGGGTTCAATTATTAATCCTATGTGTACATGAGGAAACCTTGGGGACCCCACTCCTTATAATTTAACATCCTGATAGGAACCTCAAATATTGTTGCTGAACCAGTTCTTTATCATCTTGAAAACTGGGAGCTGTAAAGAATCGAATTCCCGATGAGTAGGTAGTCTTCAGAACACGAATGAGTACACAACATCATGTATTTCAGTTTAAATTCTGTTGTATGAAAAGCTATGATAGACAGCACACAATTAGTCTGCTATGTAGACTTTAAGCCTAAATTCCACACTGTGAACAGAAACACTCTTTGGAACAAAGACTAGATGCACTTGGCATTCCTCATTGCCTCCTTGCAATAATTATTATCCTCCATATTCACACTTTGAGGAAGGTATAATATGGGTAAATTGTGTACTTACATAAAAGATACCAATCATTGATGGTCCCAATAAAGGAGGCACCCTTGCCCCGATTTTGTTATTTTTTTTTGCAAGATTTATCTGGAGAGGCCAAGGGGCTTCCCATCCACAAATTGATGGTAATAAAGTTAACATTTTGCTGTATGTGGATCATCTTATTATTATGGTTACTTAACCCATACTCTGATATAGACAACTGGAACCCTTGAGTGGCTGCTGTAAGCAAAATTATTTAACTATCAACCTACTCAATAACCAAACCGTACTATTTGGTAAAATTCATTCTAACTATGCATGGTACATTGGTAAGGACAAAATACAAAGGATACACTTTGAGAGTGGTGATAGATGACAAAACAAACTAGGGAACATTACAATGCACTAAGGGCCTGATAGAGAGTTTGTCTCGTTTGCAGAGTACCCTGTCAACCAGTGTGCCCTGCAGGCCAAATCCTACATTAGGGACTGGCAGACCGTAAGTATTCTATAGACGAAGGCAACATTGGCTCCATCTATACTTCTTCTGACGGACGAATGGAGTAAGGGCTATCGCAGGAACGAATTACACCACCCGCTCTATTTAGGGAGGGTGGCAATATGTATTTTCTTTCTGTTCATCACCACCATGTAAATTGTTGGGGAAGGACAGAAAAAATAATGAACCCACCACGCCCTCTTAACCTCCCACCCTGGCAAACATTTCTAAAGATGGGCGTTGGTCATTAGTTTTTCCTTTTCCAGAAATAAACTCCTGCTATGGGAGTTTGTTTCTGAAAAACAATTTTTTTTAAGGTTTGGTGAATAGCTGTCAAGACAGCCATCCATCCAACCTTTTGAATGTTGAAAGGAAATGCTGTGTACAGAGATGACCTCTAGGACGGCTGTCATCTCTAAATTTGATGGACAGTGGTCCGTCAGGAGGGCATTCTTCAAACTCAAAATTAGGCCTAAGTGTATTAACATGAGTTAATGCCAGATTTGAAGATTTTTCTGTAAAGCAATGCTTCAAGTATAAAGGTGTTAGACCTGTCAGCCTTCGGGTGGTCTTTCCCCAAACCTTTTGTCTCTCCTCATTTTGCTGAACCTATTTTTGATGGCTCTTGGGAACTTTACCACTGCTAACCAGTGCTATGGTGCTTGTGCTTTCTTCCCTGGGTTAAACCCAATCAGCATATTTTATTTACTTGTAAGTCCGTAGTTAAGTGGTACTACTGTGCCAGCCACTTCAGTAGCCCCATAATCATGTCTCATCCCTGCCAATGCAGAGCCTGTGTGTACAGTTTTAAACTGCCATTTCGACCTGGCAAAATAAACCATGTGCCTGGCCCAAACCTTCCTTTTTGATACATATAAGTCACCCCTAGGGTATGCCTTGAACATCAAGAAGGCAGGGTGGAATGTATTTAAAAATGTGGATATGCACTTTTAAGTTTTACATGATCTGGTAGTAAAAAAACTCCTAAATTCATCGTTCACTACTGCAAGGTCTATCTCTCCTGTAGGATAAAATTGGTGATGCCTTATTACATTTTATAAGTGCAATTTTCAAATGGGAAGGGATAACTAGTTAGTGTTTGGTGCCTTTGGAATTAGGGTTAAAATCTCAATTTAGTGATGAAGTTGGGTTTTTGACCACATTTCTAAAAATGCCACTTTTAGAAAGGTGGCATTATTCTACCCTTAGCCCATTTGTGCTTATAGCCTGGGCTGGGTCACATGATGAGGGCAACTGACAGACTTTGCGAATCCCTCCCAGACAGTCACATAATAGAGGGATTAGGAGTGCCTGAGTGGGCCATCTGCTGGCAGGCTGGGGCAGAGTTGAGTACAGCCCTGCTTACACCTGAATAGCCTGTGCTCTGCTTTTCATACAAAGGGCCTAATGACCCTGCCTCCTCATTTCAGCCAGCTTGGAGCCAGGGTAGGGGAGGAGGCAGGAAATTCCATGCACTTAAAAGCCACTGTCTAGCAGCTCCTCCTACATTCCAAAACCAGAGCACCAGTGTTTAAAAGAAGGAGCTCAGACACCAAATCTTCTGTACACTTCTTGATCTGAGAATACTCTGCCAGAAAGAAGGACTGCTGTGCTGCTACAATGACTGCCACCCTGCTGGACTGCTGCTCTGAAATAATTGCTGGTCTGCTGTGCTGACCTGCTGCCCTCTTGCCTGAGGAAGAAGAACTGGACTTGCAACTTCATCTTGAACCCAGGACACCAGATTGACTCAAGGGGCTGGTCTGTTCGTTTCCTGATCTGAGCCTAAGGGACATTAAAGGGTCCCTAGCAGCTCCTGTACCTGTCCTCAGTGAGTTCCTGATCCTCAAGTGATGCCCATCAGGTCCTGGACCCTTGATGCGGCTCATCGGGCTCTAAATTCAAGCTTCTGGGCTCTTTGTGACCATGAAACGGCCCGTTCGCACTTGAACAGTGCCCTCGCATGGAATTTCCACACGAGCTCGTCTTTTCGCACACCAAGCATTGATCACTGCACTAGGACCACCAATGCAAAGCTCCAGCCCGCCCGTCCGTGGCACTCAACCTGCTCTTCGTGCCACTCTGTCCAACACCAGCGATGTTCTCCTTCCTCTCCGCAACTCTCTCCAACGCGAATGGGACTCTTGGCACAAAACCTGAGAAGGTAAATCTTCAGCTGGACTAATCGGAAACTATAGCCGACCCATGCTCCAACGCGATTGGCCTGAACCTTTGACTTTAACCCGGTCCAGCGTTACCAGATAGCAGCGGTTGGCGCTTTATGCTTTTAAACGCTATATTACAGTCTATTTATTTTAAGTTCATAATTATGGTTCACCTTTTCAGATTTGTGTCATATTGTCTTGTTTTATTTAATAAATTAAGCTCTATTTTTCTAACCTGGTGTGGGATATTTTGAAGTATTGCACAAATACTTCACACATTGCTTCTAAGTTACATTTGGCTGCTTTGTGCCAAGCTAACAGGGGGTTGAGCACAGGTTAATCTGGGTTCTGATTGTGTCTTATCCCGACTAGGATTGTGGTTGTTGTATGTCACTTGAAGCCAAGCTTTCTGTTTGCTTAGCTCGGTTGAAGCTCAAGCTAATAAAATGGAAACAGAATTAAGAGTGTTACTCTAAGAAACTAATGTTCTGTGAATAAACTTGCAGATCAAACATTTGAATGATAGAGGTCACTCGTAGGAAACTATGAGTCTGAATGAAATTTATAATTGTGAACAATTCATAATAAAACACTAAGGTTTAGCATCATTCATTTATTTAAAAATAGAATCTAGACCTTGAATTATTAAGACATAGTGTATTTGCCACTGCCATTAAAAGATACCAAAAGGTACACAATGATGACATCTCCTTTATTGGGAACTCTAAGTGCAAATCTAAATAAGGGTGCTGCAATGTCTATATAAACATTAAGATCACATTTGGGACCATAAAATATCTGACATTATGTGCCTTGTCCAGAATGAAGTATAACTTATGTTTAATGTGAACAGACCTCTGTCAGGGAGTGGGGCTGGAGGTATTGCTTACTGCAGTCCATATATAGGGAACCAGTACTTTGAAACCACTTGCAGAAAGTGCTGTCAGTCAAGGAAAAGCTGGTGTGATCATGTAGAGCTTTCACAGACTTGATTAATATTGTGCACACGGTTTATATGCTATGTGGCAGCACGCTGTCAGTGAACTACGATTCTCTACAGCCTATGAACAGTTGAGTGTCTAGAGAGATGGTGGCCATCTTTGATTTTTAGCTAACTTTGTTTATAGTTCGCAGGATCCTGTGCTAGGCAATCATGTTGCAATGTGGCTGCAGCCAGGGCATCGCTACATGGAGATCGGATTTCAGTTGTCATGCCCTACTGTTTCCTAAGGATTATTCTATGGTCCTTTTAGATTAAAGAGAAGTATACTGCAGTCATGTGTTTTTTTTAAAACAAACGTTTGAAGTATTGCTTGTACATTTCTTTGAACTTTCGAACTTGGGATACAATCACATGCATCTTCTTTAGAAATTCTCCCAGCAGGGAGAGAAATGGAGCGCACTCAATGGAGAGTTTTAGTAACAGTTCTTTTTAAACCACAAGTAAACGGCCAGATTTCATCATTACAGCATTAACACCAACGAGTTTCGAGCTCCTTGAGCTCTTGGTCATGGTTAGTTTCATGATTAATTACCCAGCATACTTATTTTCAAAAGATGTCACATGATTTGTCACATGAATTTGGCCTACAGGACCCAGGCATTCTGGTCTATGTAGTTTTATTAGAAAAATGATATTAAATCATATATTAAATTGCAATATTCAAAATTCATAGTTATAAAATCACTATGTCGAGAGCGTAAACATTGTAGGTGTGTTACTGTTTCTCAAAACAATAATTTCAGTTTGCTCGGATAAAGATTAAAGCAACTATCATTGGTGCTTTTGTAAATTACGGAGCGTATGAAAAATGGCTACAGCAATGGAGAAAAGGGAAGCCAAATGGACAGAATTAATGGGCTCATTCTTTGATGACACTGAAAGTGGGACAATAGTAAGTGACACACCCCATTATAAATCGGATACTAAAAGTAAACTGCGCACATGGGAACAATTCTAAAAAAAGGAGCTAAATAAGTGGTGGGAGAAAATATCCCTCAAGAAGGATCTTGAAGTACAAAGAGTGCCAAGGGGCCTAAGTATAAACCTAATGCCAGGCCACCAAGATACCAGTAAAAATTTACTACAAGAATGGGGTGATTATTTTCTAAATTTATCTATGGGAATTATAATCATATTGATTAAACATTTGGAAATAGCACTGGAAAAAAACAGAGACCAACTAAAACGTTTGGAAGTGGAAATGAAAATCAATGAAATTAACTTAAACCCGGAAATGACAAAATTCAAGGAAGATCTGGAGCAACAAATAAAAAATCATGAAGAGAGTGTTCAGCCCAGAAAACAATGAAAGTTCCAAAGAAATAAGGATGACTACCTAAAAGGAAGGATATTCACATACGCAAGAGAATTTGACATGATAAGTCAACTAGGCAGAACGGAAGATGTTGCTGTAGCATCAAGAATCCAATCTTCATTAACATCAACTGATGCCAGCGAAGGAGAAACAGAACATACAATTGGGGAAAGACCAAAGAGATTTTTTTTTTACGGGACATGAGGTTGGTGCTACAGCAAAGACAATGGGAACAGCCAATGGGCAACCAACCGCAAAGCTTCAGAGGAAGAGGCAAAGGATGCCCAAAGGGACAACAGGGGCAAAGAGGAAGCAGACAAGGCTAAGACAAAGGAGCAAAAGGTCAAGAACAAGTAGGGACATTGACACAGAGTATGCGGCAGAAGCAAATGTAGAAGATGAGCTACAAATAGTAAATTTAACGCAAAGAACAATGTCCCTAGCAGAGATATAAGCACTTAAACGGGATTACATTTTTGTCCAGTTGGAAGAATGGATTTGACGCAAACTCGTATTGAGTTGTATCACTACATAAGAAAAATGAAACTGGCAAAAATATTTGCGGAAAATGAAAAAATGAAAGAACATTAAAAAAATTAAGCAAGCACCAACCGAGACCCTGACGGTACAGGATGCAGAGCCCTTAATCACCCTAATCAGTCTTGACACCAATAATCAAGAGGAAGAAATGGAGCTTGCCACTGTATGTAACCAAATGGGATCTGGGTTAAGTGGAATGAAACCCAAATCTAAATTTTACCCACAACTCCCACCTGGCAACAAAATTGATGCTTTTCATGAAGCAGGACATTTACAGAATCAGACCAACAAGATTCAAGGACAACATGAGTAATGAAGAGAGCGAGCCAGTGAACAATATATCTCAAGATCAAGGAATAGTAATCAAAATTGCAGACAAGAGTGGCAATATTATCATTTGGGACAAGAAAGACAATGAAAAAGAAGCCCACTCTCAGTTGAATAATTTGGAGTATTACACAAAATTAAAATATAACCCTACCATGGAATTCAAAGACCAATGGGATAAACAATTGCAGGAATGGTCCAACACAAACTTGCTTGATGATGGTGAGGTCAAGTTTCTGTAGACCAATTATCCAAGAATGGCAACAATTTACTTTCTGCCCAAAATACATAAAATGCCACCAAACCACCAGTTTGTCCAATAAATGCAGCCAATGGCTCATTATTTGAATCCCCTGGCAATTATATGGATTTCGTTTTGTTGCCATTTGCACAGAACCTATATTCTTATATAAAAGATACAGGAGATCTTCTAAGACACTTACAGAATACACCTTGGCAGGATTCCTATAAATTAATAACGATGGATGTTATTTCGCTCTACACAAACATAGAAAATCACATTGGATTAAAAGCATGCGAGTACTTCCTCAAAAAGTGCAATATCCAAAATGCTCAACACAATCAGATGCTGCTGCAAATGATTAAATGTTGTCTAGCTAAAAATGTATTTCTCTTTGGAGAAGAGATATACATTCAGACAAAAGGGACTTCCTTTAGCCCCAGTTATGCATGCCTGGCAATGGGTAGGTGGGAGCAACACCTTGACTGGCACCCTGACAATGACGACCATGTAACCAAAATAGTAAGTTGGTTCAGGTTTATCGATGCCCTGCTGATTATCTGAGACGGTACTGAAATGGAGTTTGAGAGATATTTTTTGATTCTCAATAACACCGAAGCACAATTCAAGTTTACCTATGAAATCAGTCAGGATCTAGTTACCTTTCTTGATACTGAAATCTATGTGAAAGATGAAAGAAAATTGAGGCCACCTTGCATCGGAAAAAGACAGCTACCAATGCAATGTTACATGCCCAAAGTTCCCATCAAATGACACTGATCAACAGTATCCCATATGGGGAGTTTCTGCGTATCAAAAGAATCTTCTCAGAAAAAGAGTATATATATATATATATATATATATATATGCGTTGTATAATATTGTAATATATGCATAGATAATTGCTCTTTCTTATGAAATAGAGCTGTTTTGATTATTAGTACTGTGTTGACCAGTCTAAACATTGCATGATTCGTTTGCATTAGAATTGTTGGGCAATTCACCACTGTAAGATGGCGCCCATATATCTGAGTTAGTAGTCCATTGTTTGTTTCAGTGGACGCTGCTTTATTTTGCTTCCGCCTTGCCACCGCCAGCTGACACTGACGAAGGCAATAGCTGAAACGCGTTTGTTTTACTTTGCGCAATAAACTTTCTAACGGAGTTAACCTGCTGCGAGTGCTTTTTCTGGAGGGTTTTGCAAACCACGGAGCTCGAGATATATATATATATATATATATAAGAAAATAGAGCCCACAGCTACGATGTCCTTTTAAACTGATACTTTTATTGGTCAATGAGGAGTAGCAGCGTGAAGCAACCCTTTAACCTTACGCGTTTCGGCGCGTTGCGCCTTGATCACTGTTAATTGTAGTCCCAGTGTATTTAAATAATCTTCATCTGAAAATTGCAAAGTGTAAAAATATATAATGTGTAAATACACTTTTTCTTGGATTTCAACACACCCTCCTTCTTATGAGCTTGACCACAATTATCTAAATTCAGCGTTAGCTGCATAAATGCATTTTTGTTATTTAAAAAACAACCCCATATGTCAAATTATACAAAAATCAGAACCTCTCAGATCATAACTGCCTATTAAAATAACTGTAAATCTACATTCAAGTGTTGCTTCCAGTATATAAAATGCCCCAGTTCATTTAATTCTATGAATCACAATTCAATTTGCAACATGAGAGGATCACTATTCCTGCTTAAATGCATGTCTACTCAATATTTAATATCCTTGTACATGATTGGTTTGCTATGTACATGGACATCTGCTCTGGTGTTACTCACTCACTTTCAAATTTACATGAGCCCTTTGATTGATATCAATATATGGCTGTAAAACAAATTGAGCACTTAGGGAAGTTTTATCAGTTCCAGCTTCTTTCAAAAGAACACATATAATTCTTCTTCTGAAATTCAACCCATTTGGCAATTTGGTATTAAGATGAATTATATATCTGCATTCCATCTGTCTAAGCTGCCTTTCTCGGTCCCCTCCTCTTAATGATTTGGTGATAGCATCAATCACATAGTATGATAAAACATCTGCATCATTATTGTGTATACCATGCACGTCTGCCCACTGTATATGACCAGTCTCTTTTTTTCACTGTTCTAAGATGTTGGAGGATTCGACAGTGAACTTGCAGAATTGTACTGCCTACAAATGACAGGCCGCACCTGCAAGTTAACATGTATACTGTGAATTCTGTCCTGCAATTATAATTGCCTCTGCTATGGGTGGGTTTAGTGTTGTTTATTCCTTGGTGTTTGTCCCGTGTAGGCATGCTTTACAATGATGGTATTTGTAAGAGACATTTCCTGTTGTAACCATGTACTAGAACTTACGGTCTCAGGACTGCTCTTTACAAAAGCATCTTTCACCGAGAATGCTCTTCTGAATGGAAGTTGAAGTGCATTTGCCATCGAAGACCCCAACACTGCATCTCCTCTCAATAGATGCCAGTGTTGTTGCATGATTTTTTTAAATACTCCAACTTGCTCATTGAAGGTGGTTATCCTCCTGATAGGTTGTTTACTTTGTTCTTTATTTTCTTTTTGGAACAGAATGGTTTACCTATTTTTTGCCCGCACTCTGTCATGGGCTGTTTTCAAAATGTTATCAGAATAACCTTTTTCTTTAAAACAGTCTAGTATCTCGTTTTTTCCACATTCCAGTCTTCAATTAGGCTGATGTTTCTTTTCAGCCTAAGTAACTCCCCATAGGGGATGCTAACCTTTAAATAGGATGGATGAAAACTGCCAGCATGCAGTGAGGACTTTTATGCAGTTGATTTTCTAAATAATCGTGTTTGCAACTTGCCCTGCTTTATAAACACCTGTAGGTCCAGAAACACCACCTGCTCCTAACTGATGGTACCACTGAAATCTAGATTTAGCTAATTCTGGTTGATTTGTCTAATGAACTTGGTAGCTGACTGTTCTGACCCCTTCCAGATAACGAACAAGTCATCTGTGAAATTAAGCCATGTGATAACTTGATCTTCCCGCATTCTTCCCACATTTTGTTGTGGTCCATGATAAGCACCTGCTTCTCCCACCAGCCCACGTGTAAACATGTTTAGCTGGGGGTGCAACAGGTACCCATCGCCGTTCCGCGTATTTGTCTAAAGACATGATTATTGAAGAACAAATTGTTAAACATAAACCAGTTGATCATGGAAATTAACATTTCAGTGTGCCTGTACAGTTTCGCTGGTCTGGTTTGTACAAAGTGCTCAATAGCAAATATTCCATCAATATGGCTAATGCTGGTGTAAGGAGTTGACACATCCAATGTCATTAGACAATAATCATCACACCAAGGTATATCATAAATGTGCTTTAATATAAGAAGGCAGATTTTTCACATACCGTTGTAGAAAATAGTCAATGTACATTGATGTCTTTTCCAACAAGCTTTCGTTGGGGGAAATAATTGGATGCCCAGATGGTGTTCTTGCATCCTTATGAATTTTCAGAATCGGATACATGATTGGTATTTTTGAGAAATCATTACACAGGTATTTATATTAATCTGGTTTAATCCATTTATCCAATTGTACATGGAATTCACATATCTTTTGTACACTTTATATATTGCTTTTAACGTAACACTGAGGATCATTTAGTTGCTTGTATGTCTCTGCAGTGTACATTGCTGTGGGCAAGAACACTATGCGCCTGATTAGGATGTCAGGGGGACCACCACCAACAGGCCTTCGGTGACGGACCCATTAACATCCAGATGAGTGGTCTGACCACTGCATTATCATGCGGTCAGTCAGACCGTATCGTCTGGAAAGACCGACTGGTGCTTCTCTGTTGGAACGTTGGTCGGATACAGTTCCTACAGTTGGGACTGTGCCTCCTCCGGGACCTCCATAGGGAATACGATGTCCCTTTCCGACAGCCTTTCCATGGCAGTCCGACTGATATAGAAAGGCTGTCGGAAAGGGACTTAGTGGGCCCCTAGCAGGGCCCTCGTCCCCCCTGGGATTCTGCTATGAGGCCATTCCCACATGCCAGGCACCCTGTAGTGCCTGGCACATGGTGCAAGGATGTTTGTAAACATTTCCTGCCCACAGCGCAAGCCTCAATGGTAAAAGGCATGTTACCAACCACCTACAAGGCAGTCAGATCGCACTTTGGCAGACGGGATCACCGACTACTTGTCAGCTGGTACAGTTCCCGCAACAATGGTGATCGGAAACTCGTCCGAACGCCATCATAATCAGCCCCTATGTTACTATCTTTGGCAGCACTGCGGATGACAAGTTGTTTACAGTCATTAAGTTTCTTGATTAGATAATGATAATCCATGTATTGACCACTTCTTTAGACTCCTTTTTTGTTTGTTTGTTCATATTGTATTTTAATCTAACTCACAACAGAATCATGGAAGGAATCTATTGCATCTCTAGGCATGGCTGGTAAAAACGTAGATACGGGTTGGAAAGGGGAGTCAATATTTTTTCACCTATATCCAGTTCATTCTGGTCTATTATTTGATCAATATCCACTGGTTGAGACAAGCCCATAGCTTCATTTTCGAGGTCCTGCAACTCTGTCTCTGTCAGTAATCTGATACCTGTAAATTGGCTTTTTCCCCCACTGGGGTTTCCCTTCTGATTTCTTGTTTTTTCTCCATGAGATGATATTTGGTCAGTTTTAATTTTCTGATGAATTTGTACAAATCCACCCTTGTTTCAGCATAATCCATTCTGCTCTTGGGGCAGTAGGACAGTCCCAGTGATAATATTTTTTTCTCTTTTGATGTCAATTTGAAGTTGGACAGATTGACCGCAGTGCTGGCTTTATGAATATTTACTTTCTCTTCCATTTTGGAAGTTTTTGTTTTGTACCGCCTACTGCTCCTTTTCTGTTCTTGTAGTTTTTTTGTTCCACCTTTGTCTACCTGATATTGCTGGCCCTTCGGTCCCAGGGTTTGCCTTCTGTCTATGCCTAAAAAGTTGGGCTCATCCACACAAGAGGTCTCGTTTAGTTGTTAAATATGAAGGCCAGAGTAAAAGGAGGGAAATGGAATCGAATAGGAGAGAAAACAGAGATGCAGGATGTTTAAACACAATCTGCCACATCACTTTTGGGGTCAAGGAGGTCTGCACGTTATTGTGTATTTCTACAATATAAATAAGTAACTCGTCATTTGAATATGAAAAAGGGGGGGCCATTGGCCCCCCCGCCCGCATGGCGGTGCGGCGGCCCCCCCTCTCCTCCGGCCTCCCGGTGGTGGGGCGTGACCTCCCGGCGTCCAGTGATGACGCGGGGGTGTGCGCCTCACCACCGATTGGCTGGCACCCGACCGTGACCCGGAAGGCGAAGGAAGACTTCTGGGTCAGGGGGGGCGGGCTGCTGAAGGGGCGGGTGGAGGGGGCGTGTTGCCCCCTCCCTGCGCCCCTGGAATAAAGGCGGGGGAGCGCTCGGATGGCCCTTGTTGCCCGGACGCTCCCCCACACTGGTCGTGCCCCGCGCTCGGGGCTGCCTGAATTTTGTTCTTTGTTCCCCTGCATGTCCGCGGTTCCACTTCGGGAGGCGGCAGGCGCTGTCGAACGGCGGTACGGGCAGCGGAGTGCAGGCTTCGTCAGGACGAGTCGTGGAGTCAGGAGGCAGTGGGTAGGCGTTGTAAAGGGGGAGCGAAGCAGTGGGTGCTCGGCCTGATTGCAAGGTAAGACCGCAGTGCTTGTGACCGGCTGGGGGATCCGGCGGTGTTAGAAAGGATATCAGGTGCTTCGCCAGCTGGATTCCCGACTGTGGGTGCTAAAGAGGGAGAAGCGGAGTTTGTGCTTCGGGGACGCATCCTTTTACTGTGGGTCTGGGCAAATCACTTACTCCCCCCGCTTTTTTGAGTGTCTCCGTGTGTAAGTAACCGGCACTCATGTAAAGCGCTCCACTACCTGTGATAACGAGTGGGAAGCGAAGCAGGGTCGACCAGGGCAGCAGGCAGAAGGGAGACCATTAGAAAAATACAAGCTTTAGGGGATTGGCTTACTATTATTATCATGTGTTTGGAGAACATCGTTTTTTAAGTGAAGGGTGTTTATGAATCTGCTTAACTCAGTGAGTGGCGCAGTGTGTATATAAGCTGCTGAAGGATCCTACAGTATCTAAGGAACTTGGGGAGCATCATAGTGCTCGCACTTACACGAGTACGGCATCTTCGGGTTGCTTCTAGGCGCCCTGTCTGCTAGCAGCACAAATCAAGCAAGGGACCCCTTTTTCTTCGAATTTCAATTCGTTAAAGCATATTATTAACGTGCCTTTCATTTTAGGTGACACAAGTACGGGGTCTTTTGCAGTTTTTGGCGCACGGGTTCTGGACGATGGACGAACACAGGGTGGTGTCCGGTCTCCACGGCGGGTAAGGGGAGTGCGGGGGGCTTGCATTTCATTGCTTCTTGTGGCCGCCGGGTGAGTTTACGTTAGAGTTCACTCGCCCTGGACAATCGGGCAAGCCGGTGTGTTGCGGTCATAGTTGCATGGTGTTTACAGCCCCTTGTACATCCTCCATCTTTGACCAGGTACAAGTGCACACGTGCACTAGGGGGCGTTAATTAGGGGTGTAGTTTCATTTGGCGGCAATATGCCTGGGGCAAGGGGGGGAAGAGGTCACCAATGGAGGTAATGATGCAGGCCATGATGCGTAGAATGACCGCCATGGATAAGAGGTTGGGGAAGGTGGATGAGTTGGGAGAAAGGATGGACCGCATTAATGAACGGCTTGATGGTCCGTCGGAGCCACAAGTTAGGCCCAAGCGTCACATTACACCCCCTTTACCAAGGGGGGATTTCGCCACCTCGCCTAAGAGGGGCAAGGCCAAGAGATCGAGGAACGTTTCTTCCGCTCCCACGCTCCCCTCAGGTCCTTCCGCTCCCGTGCCGCCATCGCCTCCACAGGCCCCGGCCGTGCCCCCGGTAATCCCTCTTGTGGCACCGCCCCCGGAAGCCCCCCTAGTTCCCGCACAGGTGGTTCCAGTGCCAGCACTTGTTGCGCCCCCCACACCAGTAGTACCAGTACCAGCCCCGATAACGTCATCGTCCCCGCCGACTGGCCCACCAGTTCCTTTAGGTGTATGAATGAATGAATGAAAAGAATCTTATCTTGCGCACACTTAGCCCGAAAGGGCGTCAAGGCGCCTAAATCAAAATATAGCAGCTAAGCCCCCCTACAGTACACTCTACAGCATTCTCTCATTGGTAGGCCCTCTTAAAAAGGCAGGTCTTGAGAGCCTTTTTAAAAGACTCAATTGTGGGGAGAGTTTTTATTTCGAACGGAATCGAATTCCAGAGCTGCGGGGCAACCACGGAAAAAGCTCTGGCTCCCCATCTGGCTAATTTGAAACGCGGAACAACAAGTTGACAGAGTCCCGCGGAACGAAGGTCTCGTGTAGGAACATAGCGCGTAAGGAGAGAGCCAATAGCACTGGAAGAGCCTTCTGTCACAGCTCTGAAGGCCAAACACAGAATTTTAAAAGAGATTCTGTGCTAGACAGGTAGCCAGTGGAGTTCTTTCCTGGCTGCAGTAGCGGAGGAGGTTTTAGGAAGGGCCAGGACAAAGCGAGCTGCAGCGTTCTGCACAACCTGCAGTCGATGTAAAAGGCTTTTATTGGCTTCCATATAAAGAGAGTTCCAGTAATCTAACCTCGATCCTACCAAGGCAACTGCAACCTGTTTACGTGCCTGGGGGGAAAGATACCCACGGATTTTGTTGAGTATCCTAATCAGACCCCAGCAGGTGGCCACGGTCCTGTTAACTTGAAGGGAAAGGGAAAGCGAGGTGTCGAAAATTACGCCCAGGTATCTGGCAGATTGGGAGGGGGTGGGGCAGATGCCAAGAGAAGGTGGCCACCACTCATTTGACCAAACATCTTGGTCCTTCCCAAAAATCAACACCTCCGTCTTTTCGCCGTTCAGTTTCAGGGAATTTATAGTCATCCAGTCTGCCACGTACTGCATGCATACCCTGAAACAAGCGGCAGATGTCCTAACAGAAGAGTGAGCCAGTGACACCATAATCTGTGTGTCATCTGCATAGGACACCACCTCCATCCCCTGTGATCTTACTAGTCTTGCCAGGGGAGCCACATAGATGTTAAACAGGGTCGGACTTAGGGCCGACCCTTGTGTACCGACAGGTGGGGTGGGTGTGCCTGCTGTAGTGCCAGCTTTGAGTGCCCCAATACCTCCTGAGCTGGAAGCCCAGTTGGCGGCAGTGTTGCCTTGGTTACAGATGGGGGGCGCATCAGATCATTCCGCGGAGGCGGCGAAATTATTGGAAAAGATTAGAGCAGCGACTGCCGCAGATAGTGCTGCAGGGCCCTCTGTTTCTCCCCTTACAGGTACTAATGCCGCCCAGCTGAACGGAAACTGAGTTGTACCGGCCCAAGTGTCCGGAAATGGTAAGGAGGTGGCTCTGCCTCTCTTGGGTGACGGCTCAATGCCGTCCGGGAGGGAAGATTTAGTGCAACATGTTTCCCAGACTGTAAAAGAGATGATTTGGGCGGGAAAGTATATATATATTTTCTCCCTGTTACTGGATAATAGGGAGATGGAACATGCCAAGACACTGAAGGAATGGATGCACCCTAGTGAATGGAGGGCGTAATGTTCTAGATTCAGGGTAGAAGAGACTTTGCTTAATTGGTTCAGGGCCTTCTCAGTCTTTACCGCTATCACGACCGAACGCACTCCTGATGTACATGCAGCAATGGCTTGATACCAGAGTAGGATTGCGGGGTGGAGTGAGCAGTACCCTGGGGACGCATGGAAAGAGTACGATGTTAATTTTAGGAAATCCAAGGAGTTTAATGCATCATTGACATGGAACAGGGTTGACTCAATGGCTTGGCATAAACAGTTCTCAGGGAATACATGCACAGCCCAGTCCTCCAGTACGGTCAAAGTGTTCTCTGCTAGACCCCAGCAGCCCTTTCGGCCAGCGCAGGGGAATGACTTCCCGGGAAAGAGTAGGGGGGGAGGGAGATAGGAGGGGGGATGCTGGGATTTCAATAAACGAACTTGCTCGAGACCGGCTGGCACATGTAGATTTAGACATGCCTGCGGAATTTGCGGTCACCCATCCCACCCTGGAACAACTTGCAGGTCCAAAAATGGGAATCAAGGTCAGAGAGGGAGAAGGAAACCAGAATAGAGGGGACAGATTAGTGGGTCACACTCCTATTGATGTCCTAGCGATGATACCATGGTTGAACAGATACCCGGATCACACAGCGGCTACCCTACTTCAGGAGGAGTTCTCCCAAGGTTTTAGGATCCCGGCTGGGGGGTACGGGGCAGCGCACATTGTAAAAACCAGTTGTCAGTGAAACATAATCCTGCAGTAGTGGCTGCCAAGATTAAGAAGGAACTGTCGCTGGGCAGAATAGTTGGCCCTTTCCAGGTTGTCCCTGTCCCGAACTTTGTGTGCTCACCGCTGGGCGTTGTACCCAAGAAAGAGAAGGGAGAGTTCAGACTCATTCACAACCTTTCAGCACCAAGAGGAGGCTCATTGAATGATGCAATTGATGATGCTATATGCAGTGTGAGATACGCTTCATTTGACCAGGCGGTGGAACTGCTGCAGGGACTAGGGCCAGGGGCATTGATGGCAAAGTCAGACATTGAATCTGCTTTTCGTCTCCTCCCAGTCCATCCTTTGGATCACCACCTCCTGGGTTTCACTTTTGAGGGAAAATTTTACATGGACAAATGCATGCCAATGGGTTGTTCCATATCATGTGCATATTTTGAGACTTTTAGCTCTTTCCTAGAATGGGTCATGAGGCAGGCGACAGGCCATCAGCAGGTCATGCATTACCTGGACGATTTCCTCTTTCTTGGGGCGGCGGGCACTCGAGAGTGTGCTTGGGCATTGCAGGAATTTTGCGTGCTCATGCGGGCTTTTGGGGTCCCGCTGGCGCCGGGGAAGACGGTTGGCCCGTCCACATGTTTAGAATTCCTTGGCATTGAAATAGACTCAGTGGAAGGGTGTTTCAGATTGCCCAAGGACAAAGTTTCTAAGTTTAGGGCGGCACTTCAGCAATGCTTACTCAAAGACAAGGTCTCCCTGCAACAATTACAGGAGGTGGTGGGGCAACTGAATTTCGCATTGCGGGTCATCCCCATGGCGCGCCCTTTCTCACGCTCCATTGCCCAGGCCATGAAAGGACTACGGGAGAAACACCACCACACTAGGTTGTCATGTGAGGTTCCCCAGGATATGCGGATATGGTCGGCATTCCTGGAGACCTTCAATGGCAGGGTGGTGTGGCCCGGCCCCCCCACCACATCAGCGGAGTTGGGTTTGTGGACAGACGCTGCTGGTAGTGTGGGTTTTGGCGCCATCCTGGGGACCAAATGGGTTGCGCAGGAGTGGCCCGGGGAATGGAGGTCCTGGGGTTTGACCACCAACATCGGCTTCCTGGAATTGTTCCCGATATGGGTAGCATTGATGATCTGGCCAGAACACCTATGTAATCAATCAGTGGTGTTTTGGTCTGACAACATGAGTGTGGTGGAATGCATAAACCAGCAGGCTGCACGCTGTCCATTCATACTGCGCCTGGTGAAGGAAATTGTACTGCAGTGCTTAAGGTGCAACTTAGTTTTCAGAGCCAAACATGTGCCAGGCGTCCTCAATAATGCAGCTGATGCCCTTTCTCGCTCTAAAATGCAGGTATTCAGGGAACAGCTTCCTGCAGCAGACCATTGGCCAGCGCATTTCCCGGCAGCACTCTGGCCGATTGGTGCCCCAGATTACAGGACCTCGTGGTAGCTAGCCTAGCCCCCAGGACCAGGACAGCATACGAAGGGGCGTTCTTGTCTTACCGTACATTCCTGGGGCGCGGTTGGGAGGTTAGGTGGGCACAGGTGGACAGCTTTGCGACTTACCTAGAACTGATGCACAAGGAAGGGCGCTCAGCGGTGACAGCGAGCAGACATAGGGCGGCGATTTCCTTCTTTGCGCAGGCCAAGGGCGTGAGGGACCCCACTAACACTTTTCTAGTACGCAAAGCCTTGAGGGGTTGGCGCCGCATGCAGGGACACTCTGTAGATTCAAGAAAACCAATAGGGCTAGTGCGATTAGCAGCCTTATTGTCAGTATTGCATGAGGTCTGCAGTTCAACATGGGAAGTATTGTTGTTCAAAGCCGCGTTCGCATTGGCGTTCTACGGGGCTTTGAGAATAGGCGAGTTGGTAGCAGCTTCTAAAGGAGACAAACAGGGCGGCCTTCACTGTGCCTGCGTCAAGATAAGGGAGGATACAATGTGGGTAACAATTCAGAGATCTAAAACAGATCAGGAGGCACGGGGGGACACCATAGTGCTCCACCGGGCTCGGACCAATCCTTGCTGCCCGGTATCACACGTAGAGGTCTTTAGCAGGCAGCGGGAAGGGACGGCGGGGGTGGCACTGTTGAGTCACGCCGATGGGACACCATTGACCAGGTATCAGTTTAGGAGAGTCTTGGAATCTGCGGTCAGGAAGGCAGGCTTGGACCCCAAGGAATTTGGTACCCACTCCTTTAGAATTGGGGCAGCAACTGAAGCAGTGAGTATGGGACTCCCAGCTGAGAATGTTAAGAGAATTGGGAGATGGTCTACTGACTGTTACAAGCAATATGTACGGATTGACATGTTGTAACCTGCCAAGGGACTCACGCCGGGTGTTTTCTCGTTTTTTGCAGTTTCTCAAACCTGTCACGCGGGGGAGGAACTTGCCGCGGGGCATCAAGGAATTACAACAGCTCAACACAAGCGACAAAAAGAGCAACGGACATTGGTGACTTGGATTGTGGGCCACTCTTATGTGAGGCGCGCTGAAAATGTCTTTCGTTCAGGTAACAGGAAGGAAAGGGCTGAGCAAAAGGGGTTCTCAGTCTCCTTCTTTGGGAGGGGGGGTTTATGTCTCGGTCAGTTCAGAGATTATTTTCAGAAACTCCGTTCCCAGCAACCCGTCCCCCCGTCAGTGGTGATACTTCACCTGGGGGTGAATGATCTGGCCAAACTAGGTAGGCGCATCCTTATCGAGGAAATCATCTCCACTGCGGGGTGGGTAGCAAAGACATGCCCGGGTTGCACGATAGTTTGTTCTCAACTTATACCTCGGTGGCAGTGGCGAGGGGGGGGACTCTGTTAAGGCGTTGAATCACTCGGTAAAGAGGATCAACACGCAACTGGACAAATTGTTTCGAGCCCCCCGGTTGCAGACGATCCCTCATGGGTGTATCTGGGGGGAACATTTCTACTTGCGGGACGGGGTACATTTGACAGAGGCAGGTAATGTCCTGTGGGCCAATAATATACTGGCATGGTTAGAAGGTTTTGGCAGGGGAGTATGACCTTTCTAGATAGGAAGGGGGGAGGCCAGATCGTCGGGTAACAATGATGGCCTGTGGCGGTAAGGTCATGACCGGTGAGCAACTATTTTAAGGTCTGGGGGAGCGGCATCCTCCTCGGAGGTGCCCGCCCAGGGGGGGGAGGGGCCAATGGCCCCTCCTAGAACTTCAGGGGCAGGGTCAACTGGTGCTTCAAAGGGGCGCGGGTGGGTGAGTCACGCTTCCCTTAAGCTGGTAGCCACCCCGCGCGTACTCATGACGTCAGCGAATGGCGCAGAGTAAGGGCCCTCCTTTAGTGGGTAAATGGAGTTCACGGCGTGGACCGAGTAATTAACGGGCTCGGCTGCGCATGTGCACCTACGGGGAGGCGCAGCTAGTGGGACCTGACACCGGTTAGCGACCTTGCCATATGGCCAGAAATGTTAGTATGCAAAATTAAGATGAGGATGTTAGATTCGGTTAGGAAACAATCTGTATTAGAATTTTGTTAAGGTTAGCCTCTCATACCTGTTGACAATACTGTATCTAATATCTTGTTAATTTTGCATAGGAAATGTTGATATTTTATATTACTATTTTATTGTTTTTATATCTTAATAAATACGGCCGGGGGGTCTTCGGATCCCCCGCCTTCCAAAGACAATTATGTTTCATGTCTGTGTTCGGGGTTGGTGTGGGTCCAGTGGGAGGGGGCGGTAGCTGTCACTGACCATGTTAACCTTAGCAATAACTCTGTATAACAACTCTCTGTAATTCAGTAGGAAATTAGGAATCCCTGAAAACCAATCAATCAATCAATCAATCAAGACATTTATAGAGCGCACTACTCACCCGTAGGGTCTCAAGGCGCTGGGAAGGGGGGGTGCCGTTACTGCTCGAACAGCCAGGTCTTGAGCTTCTTCCTGAAGGAGAGGTGGTCTTGGGTCAGGCGCAGGTCGGTCGGGAGGGAATTCCAGGTCTTGGCGGCCAGGTAGGAGAAGGACCTTCCTCCTGTTGTCGCTCTTCGGATGCGGGGGACGGCGGCGAGGGCGTGGCTGGTTGATCTGAGGTGGCGCTTGGGAGCGTAGAAGTTGATTCGGTTGTTGAGGTAGCTCGGGCCTTGGTCGTGTAGGGCTTTGTGTGCGTGGGTGAGGAGACGGAAGGTGATTCTCTTGTTGACGGGGAGCCAGTGCAGGTCTCTCAGATGTCCGGAGATGTGGCTGATTCGTGGAATGTCGAGGATGAGTCTGGCTGAGGCGTTCTGGATCCGCTGGAGTCTCTTCTGGAGCTTGGCGGTGGTTCCGGCATAGAGGGCGTTGCCGTAGTCCAGTCGGCTAGTGACGAGGGCCTGGGTGACAGTCTTCCTGGTCTCGGTGGGGATCCACCAGAAGATCTTCCGTAGCATGCGCAGGATGTTGAAGCATGACGAGGAGACGGCGTTGACTTGTCTGGTCATGGAGAGGGAGGAGTCCAGGATGAAGCCCAGGTTGCGTGCGTGGTCCGTCGTTTGGGTGCGGTGCCCAGGGCGGGTGGCCACCAGGAGTCGTCCCAGGCGGAGGGCGAGGAGCCCAGGATGAGGACCTCCGTCTTGTCTGAGTTCAGTTTCAGGCAGCTGGTCGTCATCCACTCGGCTACCTCTCTCATCCCTTCGTGCAGGTTGGTTCTGGCGGCGGCGGGGTCGTTGGTTAGGGAGAGGATCAGCTGGGTGTCGTCGGCGTAGGAGATTATGTTGAGGTTGTGTTGGCGTGCGATGGCCGCGAGGGGGCTCATGTAGACGTTGAAGAGGGTGGGACTCAGCGAGGAACCTTGAGGGACGCCGCAGATGACTTCGGTGGCCTCTGACTTGTACGGTGGTAGGCGGACTCTCTGTGTTCTCCCGTCGAGGAAGGAGGTGATCCATTCCAGTGCCTTCTCCTGGATTCCGATGTTGCCGAGGCGCTGCACTAGGGTGCGGTGGCAGACAGTGTCGAATGCCGCGGAGAGGTCCAGGAGGATGAGGGCCGCTGTTTCTCCGTTGTCCATCAGGGCTCGGATGTCATCGGTGGCAGCGATGAGGGCGGTCTCGGTGCTGTGGTTGGCTCGGAAGCCAGACTGTGAGGAGTCGAGGGATCCATTCGTCTCGAGGAAGGCGGCCAGCTGTTTGTTGACGGTCTTTTCGATGACTTTGGCCGGGAACGGGAGGAGCGAGATGGGACGGTAATTCTTGAGTTCGGTGGGGTCCGCTGTAGGTTTCTTGAGTAGAGCGCTGAGTTTGGCGTGCTTCCAGCTCTCAGGGAAGGTGGCGGTGTCGAAGGAGGTGTTGATAATGTCCCGCATAAATATAAGTATATAAGTATCTAGGAAATGCTTGCACTAACCCGCACCCTTGTCATGAAGCTAACACCTGGTGGGGAGTCTTTGGCTGTGGCTCATTCTAGTGTCCAAAGTTTTCACTGTCTTTGTCTACCAGAGGTATGGGTGACCCCCTTCCAGTAGCCACATTTCTGTTGACACTAGGTAGCGCCTAAGCAGAAGGTGCCTCTCAAAAAAGAACTTGCATGGAGGAAAAAGCCCAAAGGCAAAAAACCTCAGAGAGGACACGAAAGTCCTGGACTGAAACACTGAACAGCCCTCAAGGCCGGAGACACCGCTGTAGAAGAAGAGAAGAATTCCAAGGAAGAACTAGGAGAGGACTGAAGGAGCAGGATAACCCATAAGGAAGAAGGAAGACATGAGAACTGGCAAAACCCCAGAAGTGAACCCCAGGAGCGCTGGAGCAAGACGACAGATCTGTACGAAGCATTGAGGAGATGAAAATGAGTGTAGGGAACAACATCAGAAGGCTGGACACTTGAACATAAGTTTGGATTGATCACGCAGCGGCCCACCGGGCAATCTCAAAAACCATCCCAGTCTACAGGAATCATGTGTCCTGCCCACCTGAGATAGCCTTAGGCCCTAACATCGAGCAGGACACTGGCAGCAGTGCAACTCTCCTTATATTTTCAATAACTACTTCAAGCTTCAATGCTCTTTTATGGGAGAGTATAGTTTCTAATCGACTATAGAACATCAAAATAATGAATACCATTAACAATAACATATATATAAATGTGGGCCTGCTTTACATGTGGCAAGAATGGGTCAATTACACTTGCTTTTGCTAGGGTGTAGGGTGGCGTAACTACACCAGCTACCCCCTCTTGAAACCGTAACCTAGTTGTCTTTATATATATGTTGTTATATATATTTATTTACATGTGATCACCAGTGGATCCCACCCTTAGATTCACAGAGGACTACTAGATGGTTTTGTATTACATTACAGTATCATTTTTTTTAGCACAACCTTGAAGCAGAAGCACAATCACTTCAGGCCCTGACGAATGCTGCAACACCTTCTCTGAGGGTCAATGGCTGAAACATGTTGACCTTCTTTGGTGACATACTCCAGCAGGTGTAATCCTTCCTGCAGTGCCCTTGTTTTAACCTTGACCCAGGGTTGCACGAATAAAGGTGTCTGTGTACCCTGTAGCCAGTTTTAACCACCACATTATCTTTCTGCACGCTCTGCTTACCTCACTACCCTCAGCTCATTGAGGGGTATTTATTAACCTCTGAAAACATCCGCATGTGCTCCTCTCTCAGTGAGGGAGCTGTAACCTTCCTTTAAAAGGAATATCCCATTTCAGCTAGGTTATTTTATTTCTTGCTTTCATGTTTCTCTCTCTTACTCAGACCCAGGTGTTCTATTGTGTTATATTGAGTATAACTGAGGAGTCCACTCCTGCTGGTCTTTAATCTCCCTCGGCCCTCCCTTTGTGCTCTTCCTGGAGAAATCGATGCAAATATTTTATGCATAGATAATTAGATATATAGGATAACTAGCACATGAAATAACACTACAAGTAGCAAAGCTTCACTAATATAAAACTCCAATTAACTCAGTAGTTAACAGCTCGGTTTTACAGCTATTGCATTATGTACTTGGAGAAAATGGATGCTGAGAGGCAGAAGGTTGCTCAGAGAATGCCATCCCAAGCCCTCATTGAACTACAAACACAAGACCCCTCTAAATGCCCAAAGACTCAGCCATTAATACAGAGATTTGTAAGTCTCATATTTTCCTCTAAGGTGTGGGTGTATTGTCTTATGAAACATTCAAAGAGACAACTTTAGATTTATAATTTTCTACATGTTAATTACTTCACTTCCAGGCAGATTTAAGGTCACTGGCTTGTACCACAGTTTCTTCACAAGAAGAAAAAATGTTAACCACAAGTAATATGTACCTTATATCTCATACATTGTTCATGAAAAAATAAATATATTCCTTAAAAAAAAAGGAAAGTAATACGTTTTAAAAACATCAGTTCAGCTCTTTGCTATGTAAGTCTGTGAAACATCAAATTGCAGGAAACTACAGTACTATAACAACAAAAATAGTAATAGTGATACAATAACCTACCAGTTTAGCAATTTATGGCTGGCATATACTTGTAAAAATCGAGAGACACCAATGCTTTTTATCTGACTTAAAATCCAATTGCTGGTTCCGAAATCAAAGAACCAAAAACGCACAAAATATTGTTGCACAAGCATTGGCACAGCCTAAAGACTTAGTGTTTGCTGCAGACCATTTAGCTTTGTCAATGCTTATTTTGTTTGAGAATTTTTTTCGTATGAACCCAAGTGTCACACAAGCAGCCGGGTAGCAGAGCTGGTGAAGCTACAGACCTCTCGGCCAAGTAAAACAAAAGTACCTGTCTATGAGCCAAAATATGTTTTTTAATGTAAACGCACACATTCCTGGGACTAAATGTGATTTCTTATTATGCAGCTATGTGTAAGAGCACAATGCGGTCACTCAGAGTCAGGTAAGCCAATGGCTGAAGTGGGCTGACACTGTGTCCCACCCCAATGCTTTGATGGGCGGAAACAAAATGTGAATGACACTACAAGAGGCCAATGGCTGAAGAGAGCAGGCTGAAAGACCCTTATGTATACTATATATGTTTTTATTTTATTTTTAAAAACAAAAGGCCTTGGATAAGGCCAGATCTGAAAACCAAACCTGGCAAACAATAATTTACAAATGCCCATTGGACGGTTGTGAACAAGGAGCGTTATGCATGTTCCTTGCTTTTCCTCTTTCACAAGAATGATCACGCATTTCAACTGGAACATGACAGATTAGATAAAAGGCGCAGAACGGATTGTACCGCAGTGGCGATCGCTCACACCGCCTGCAGGGAAGGCGGCCTCGTCCACATGTGGCTGACACCCTGACACGAGAAATGGATTTCATTGTCAATAATCCAGGGGACTGTTTACCGAAGCGCCCATAAATTGTTTATAGCTGCCGCCTGATAGCGCCATCTGTCTCGCTGTGTCATCGGATCAGTGGAATGTGACGCAGCACGGGAAAAGGCCACATTCATATTATGATTATCTTCCTTTTCTCGGAAAAGAAATTGCGCTGGAAATGTTAAGGGTGAATCTACAGTTAAGCATCAAAGAATTCATAAAATTACGTCGACTGCATAGAAAAATGAAAAACGCTGCACGCGAAAGCTGCCATTTGACAAGATGTGCTTGACAGAGCAATTGGAAATGCACAGCAACAATTTTCCATTTCAATCCTATTTCAATATTTCCTGGTATGTTCATTTGGCGAGGCAAATTGGAGAGGGGCGGGGGAGAGCGAAAGGAGGGGTCGGAGAGAGAAAACTGGGAGAGAGAGATGAATGGAGACAGAGAGCAGGAGAAAGATAACTACACGAGAGAAAAAGAGAGAGAACAAATGAAAGAAGAGCAAACAACAGAGGACAGATGGAGCAAGCATATAGTGAGTGGTGGGAGAAGAAAGAAATTAGCGTGAGAGTGGGGAATTGGCACAGAAAGATAGCGTAGAACAGAACAGAAAGGGGCCTAGAGAGAGAAAGAGGTTTTAGAAATGGAGAGAGAAAATGACAGCTAAAAAGAAGGGCGTAAGAGAGAGATAGAGAGAAAGCCATACTACTACTTCCCCGGGGGTTAAACATTGTGTAATAACCACATGCCATTACATTACTTTAGCATAAAAGGTAATATATTAGGACATGGTTGCATATAACAATAACATCACTTTTTATAAACGATACTCCCATTCCTCCCCAAACCATTCACACATCACATCAGCTTCCATCCCAAAGCCGTCATGCCTTGCTTCTTTCATCCCCTTTCCACTCACTGACGTCCTTCCATATACCCAGTCACTCCTTCACTTGCCTTATCAAACATCTTCCCGATGGGCGTATCCGTTCACTGTCTTCTGTCAACTGTGCTCCCTTCCTCCCCTCCTGAGGGGTGGATATGCCCTCATGCGACTCTCCCCCCACCAAAATACGACCAACTAGTAAAACTCTGTAGTGCGTTTTACTCACCCCCATGTAGCCATTCACTGGTAGGTTCTCCACCATCATATTTTTTTGTTCCACAATTTTCTCACCACATCCCTTAATTCCATCATTTAATATGCATTCCCCAATTCTGAACGGTGCACCCCATTGTCCAGGAAAAGGCACTGCTCCCCCTCCTTAATGCCCCCATGCGATATCAGTTTGATGTCCTGTGTCATGCAAAACACCCTCATGGCCTGTTTAGCTTCCGCCGAGCTTTATCAATCGCCCTATGCTTCACTACCCCCTTCCAAACCTTGCGAGGCGCAAATTCATTTCAGACCAAGCATGGTCCCAAAAATAGAGCCTTGATTGCCTCTAAGTCCCGCTGCATGCGTTGAAGCAGCGTCAGATTGGCTAACTGGACCAGATCATTCTCTCCCAGATGAACAAGGAGCATGTCTGGGCAACGGCCCTGCGGAATCAGCTTTGTCAACCACGGCAGCAAGCTACCCCATCTCATCCCTCCTTTACCCCACCATAGCACCTCATGTCAAGTGCCGTGCAGACCCTGAGTTCGTCCGTAAACTTGTTGGTCACATACTTTACTGCCAGGCGCACAAAGGAATGCCCCACAATACAGTTCACTGTCTTGCTCCCTGGACCGCCCACGCACCCTGCAGTAGAAAAAGGCAAATAGCACTGGCGACACTCCCCACAACCCCTCCCCCCACACAACATCCAATATCTCACATCACTTCTGCACATAGCGTTCACAGTACCTTGACCTCCATCTGCCAATCTGTCAGATCTGACCCCAGGACCACCCTGAAAGCGCAGCTGCAGGTGCCCCCCCCCATTCCTAAACAAGTGTGTCCTGGAGCCAGACGTATCCTTTCCTAACCTGCAAATGCCCAGAGCCACACTGCCAACAATTGGAAAGCAATAAGCTTACTACTCCCTTCATGACAGAAAACAACCAGCTGTCACTGACCAGGCCAATCCCTGAACTTGTGCCATTCCTGCACTGGACACACCCCAAGACTGCCCCCTTCCCACAGCCATATCCACTTCCCTCTACCTATCTGATTCATGCTGGACCGATGCAGCCAGATGCCCAGTTGCCATTGATCCAGACGCACCTCTTCATGCACCACCCCCAAATCCCAGGAAGACACTGAAACTCGCCAAAGAAACTCCAGATCATACATAACCGGAAAACACTCACCTCAAAATGATCATAACAAAACACCAGCAAAACAGCCAACAACTCTGTCAACAGTTCAAATGTGATTGCAGCCCGCAACGCGGACCTCCCCAGGCCCCTTTCCTTCCCTTACCCCTTCTGAACACGGTCCAATATCGAATCTATAACTGGGTTGAAACCCCAGAAGACTTTGCTATTGAACAAAACTCCTGCCAACTTGCCTGCGGGAGATAGACTTTTATCAATGCAAAACAAAACTTAACATAACCTAATATGCTATGTCATTAATGCAAAACAAAACATAAAACTCTCCCTTCAAGTTCCTGGTGTTCCTGCATCAACTCCTTCATCGAATATCCCTCATACTCCCCAAACTCTCTCCATGCCAGATGGTAGCTCCTTCTGGTGGACTTAGCCAATGACTTCTTGAACAGACACGCAACTCTGACTCCCCCAAGGCTCAACTGTCTGCCGACAATGCTGTCTTGACCTCCTCTGCTCCTGGCGCCAACCTGCGGAAGCAATACCACTGCGAACGGGATAATGAGTCTGCTATATTATTGTCAACCCCCGTTACATGCTTAGCCTTGAAAACAATGTTCAAATGTAAACAAACCAGCGTGAATCTCCACAGCAACCTCAACACTCCTCCCCATTGAAGTCTTCCAAGAAGGTTTTCCATATGCAAAGGTTAGCCCTGACAGGCAAAGAAATGTACACTCTGTGATGGGGCAACACCGCCCCGGACATAGCCATGCCCAGTCACCTGCAAAAAGTACGGCCTGCCCTCACCACTCGGCTGGCAAAATTCAAGAACCTGTGCAGCTTCTGCACCTCCTGCAGTTTGATTCTCTTCTCACCGATCACCCGCGACAGGAAACTCTGAATCTCTTGCACCTTTGCCTGCGGCAACCATACCACTATTTGCACAGTATCCAACTCATTGCACACAAATGTCAAGACCATGCTAGGACCCTCCATCATTTCCGAGGCCAAAGGCAATCCAAAAACCTGAGCCAGTGACTCAAACTGCCACAGCACCCTACCGCAGCCCCAGAGGCTTTCTTGCCAACAAACAAAAAGTCATCCAAGTAGTGGCACGCTTCTCAATGGCCACTCTGTTTGTTTTGCTTTGCCCTGGTGGGACAATCTGTCCCAGGACTCACCACATCAATCCACAGCTTCTGGTTGTTGGGGGAGGTGCCTGATATCATGGTACAAATCTCTGGGCTCGCTTCCCGCGGCATGGGACTCGTGCGGGCCGCACCCGGGTGCATACCCGTGCGAAGATCGGGCAAAGTGAGGGCACGTCTGTGCCCTTCCGTGTCTGGCCGAGGCTGGGCTGGGCCACCCCTCTTAGCTAGTTGATAGCAGTTTGGGAAAAATAACCGTGATCTAGGTAAGAAATGGGGAAGTGTATGCTGGACGCTGTCTCTGTTGATTTGCTTTGGAAATGCTCAATAAAATGTTTTTGAGAAAAAAAAACATGGGGAAGAAGAAGTATGTAAAGCCTGCTTCTAAAGAACATCCTATAACTCCTACATCTACTAGCTTTCTCACCACAGCTCTGGGGGCAATTAATAGTGAAATTGAGTGTCTGGAAGGAAGACTTGGAGCCACGAAGAAGGCCTTGCAAGTCAGCACTTCTAGTGGAGGAGCTAAAGTTTGACAATCACCTCTCCTGGCTTTAGATATTATGAACCCCCTTGGAAGGCCTAAACCCTTGTGTGTTTAGGGGCGATTTGGATGTTAGTCCCAATGATGATTCAGGCCCCAGATTGATACTTCTTGTTCATCCCCCACAAAAAAGACAAAAGGCCCCATTAAACCTCCTCTATGTTGGAAGTTGCCTCTATACGGGGGGGGGGGGGGGGGAGTGTCTCGACACCATCTGCCACAGAATTAATGAAAGAGGTCAAGGGAGAGGTTCCAACTTCTGCTGTCTTACTTTGATCCCCTCTTGGCTACTCATAACAGTATAGACACATCATGCCCTTGTTGGGTCAAATTTAAGTAGTGGGCCCAACGCCAAAGCGGTAGTGCAAAGCAGAAGTCAGGGCCGCAAAGCCATTTGCTTGCTCAATCATGTGAAAAATCACATAATTTACAAAAGAGCAGCTTTCGGGACAGGAGTCCAATTTTCTGTTTTAAATAGAGCTTTCATGGACTTGGCGAGGGCTCCAAGTAAGGGTCTTTCCCGGAATGAACATGGCCTTAATACCATAGGGAACGTAAAGATCACTTGTTCTGAGCATCACTGAGAGAGTCCTAGCACTAAAAGAGTACTTCAGCTCCCACCAGAAGCTTCCCCTCTGGTAATAGTTTTGTTCCACTCATATGCAATGAGAGGGGTGAGGAAATTCTGCAACTAAAAAATAAAGTGGTACATTGGTAAGTCAGAGCATCAAAGTGGAACAACTGAGAGGCCTTATTTAGAAGCATAAACAACGTACAGAGAGTATCGTGGGTCGGCTTTCAACCACAGCTATGGAGACTGTGTGGTCATCAATTTTAGAAATATGTACATGGTGGGCTCTCTATTGGGAAGGCTCTCTGTGTATAGATCATCAAGTGGTAACATCATGGCAGTACCTTTGGGTTATTTCTAATAACCAGGCCTTCATACCATCTCTATGCTCATTCCTGCTGGGTGCAATCTCCCTCACTCTCACGCCACAGCGACCTCTAATCTCTTTCCCCCCCCTCAAACAAATTGACTGACTGCAACCGCAGAGATCATCATCTGCCGCGGGAATACTGCATAAGGAGTTCACAACATCAGTTCATATTTATGTGGGAATTGAGAACTCATTGGAATTCAAGGAAGAAATGGGGGCTGATATTGTTCCTGTAAATATAATGTCCGATTTTGATACGTTATGTTATGTTATAAAAGGGTTTCTAGCGTGCTCAAATACTCTGGAGTGTCCTGGCGCGAGCTGATGCAGAGAGGCAGAAGGGATGAAGATGAAAGTTAGAGTGCTATGGTGAAAAGATGTGTTTTTAGTGCTTTTTTGAAGAAAAGAATATCCTGAGTGGCACAAAGTTGCAAAGGAAGTGCATTCCAAGCCCTAGCTGTTTTTACAGAAAGGGATTGTCCACCTACCCGAACGCGCCGGAATCGTGGGAGGGCAATCCGGTACTGGTTGGCCGACCTAAGCCGGCGGTTGGGAACATAATTGGAGAAGCGCTTTCTCAGGTAGTGAGGACCTTGATCATGAGTAGCTCTGAAAGATAGAACCAAAGATTTAAATAGAATCCGTTGGGCCACTGGCAGCCAGTGTAGACTACGCAGATATTGCCGTACGCTAGACCTCCTCGAGATGTTAAAAAGAAGTCTAGCCACAGCGTTCTGAATAATCTGAGACGCCTGATCAGGTAGGCTGGGATACCAATGAACAAAGCGTTCGCGTAGTCTAACCGAGAAAGGATGAGGGCACGAGACACTGTCTCTTTGGCCTCCCTCGGAAGCAAGGGGAAGAATCTGCGTAAGGCTTTGAGAGTGCCAAAGCAAACGGCTGTTAATTTTTTAATGTGGTTCTCAAATTTAAGATTTTCACTGAACACACTCCCAAGTTTTTTGCCGGATTTCCCGTTGAGTTGGGGCAGGGAGCATCCAGTGGCCACAGTAGTTCTCTGAAATTAGTAGGAAAACCACCATAGAGGAGAACTTCAGACTTTTCCTCATTGCACTTCAGTTGGGCAAGTGCAAGCCAACGGAAGTCCGATGAGAGGCAGAGCTGGACAGAGGAGGTATCCAGATTATCACCTGGCCAGGTAAACAAAAGCTGGGTGTCATCGGCGTAGGCAATAATTTTTGCACCTAGTTGTTCGGCCAGGAAGATCAGAGGGGTTAGATGAATATTAAACAGCAGGGGACTAAGAGTAGATCCCTGAGGTACCCCAGTAGATAATGTCCCGGCAGAGGACGCGTGGGGCGGCATCCACACCTGTTGGGTCCGATTATTCAAGAATGATGTCAGCTACTCTAAGGCGGAGCCGGTAATGCCAATAGCAGACAGCCTGGCGAGAAGAAGCTGATGGGGCACCGTGTCGAAGGCGGCAGATAGGTCTAACAAAATCAGTGCTGCTCTGCCGCCTCCGTCCAGGCACTCCCTAATAGCCTCTGACATCTGAACCAGTGCTGCTTCAGTGCTATATGCAGCAGGGAACCCTGACTGGGCTGTGTGCAAAACAATGGAGGCCTCCACAAAGGGTTCCAGCTGGCGGAACGCCATTTTTTCTCAAACCTTGGCCAGCACGGTAACAGGGAAATAGGTCGGTAGTTAGATGGAGCTGATGGGTCCAGACCTGATTTCTTTAGGAGCGGCAATAATTTGGCTTGCTTTCAACAAATCGGAACTGTAGCTGTTGTAAAGGAGAGGTACTGATACTAATTGTGGCAATAATGGGGTTGTAGACTCTCCTGCTCAGATTTATGTCAACAAGCAAAATGTATTTGGGTTCTTATTTTGGAACATGTCAGGTCATTTAAATAAGGTGAAAAATGTAGAGTGGCTTGACCTCATAAAGGGCTATAATATTGTTTGCCTTCAAGAAACTTTGACGCTTGATATAATGGATATTAATGGGTTTATATCAATTTATACCACGGCAGGCAAATCACTGAGGGGTTCATCATAAAGGTGGTTTGATCACATTAATAGAAACAACTTTAGTTGAGAAGGTTTGTAGCACATATCTGGACTCCTCACATTTTCAATCAATTTATTAATATTATATATTGTCATTGTCAACTTTTATCATAACAATTTTATTTGATCTGATATTGACATAGCAGCTTGACTTGCATACTCCCTTAGCAAACATCTAGCGGATCTTAACACAGACTATATTGTCTTATGGGGAGGGAATTGTAGATTATGTACGCTATCTAAAACGTCAGTCTATACTTTGATGGGAGAGGATATTGAAGTGAAACATAATTTCACCCACAACCCCTGTGGGACATCTTTAATTCCATTCTATACAAATTCTCCTTTTGTCTGACAATGAATCTCATTATGCAACTGGCACAGGACCAGGTTATGTTTACAGGTAGAGGCCAAGGAGGTCTTATAGAATGTATGGCTCTATAAACCAAAAGCAGTACGATTCTCTTATTTAAAAGTAGGTCTCAGTGATCATTTTCCTTTATCTTATAATACAAAGATTGAGAAATGCTGTGCAAGTCAAATTTACACCCAATCATTTATCATAAAAACAAGGGTCTCATGAGTAAATGGGCTTATATAAACCCTTATATATTATTAGAGAAGTTAATAGTAAAAAAAGTACACAGTTTAGCTTGCTTAGAGAGTGAAATATATCCTGTCAGCATGCTTGAAGCTTATGAGGGCATAACTCAAACAATAAATGAACTATTACAGGATGACAGACAGCCAAAAGTTCACATGGGTGGTATAATAAAGACTGCTCGCAGACTCATAGCAATCTAATTAAGGCCCTGCAACAGAAACCTAGGGATAAAGAGCTGGTGAGCCTATGCAGGAATAAATACAATCAGGCAACTTATAGACAGGACGCTTGGAATAAACTGCATGAAGCCAATGTCAGCAAGGACTCTAGGCTCTTCTGGAAGACTGTCAACTCCTCCTATTTACAAGATAGCCATAATACCTGTATTATGTCGCTATCCCACCGAATAGATGGGTAGATCATTGTTCTTGGTTATATGTAGCCATCGGAGCACATCTCTCTTAGTTTTCCCACAGAGCTAGATGTCAACTGTACAAGCAACAGTGTTCCAAACTTGGCACCACCTACGTATAAGGAAGTTGAAAAAGCCGTGTTTTAATCTCCACCTGGTCATAAGGAAGTACACGTTTCTAAAGAAAGGGCCCCTTTACTTAGGATTTATGGATTTAACATCTGCATTTGACTGGGTGGAGAGAGGGAAACTATGATAAACATTTTTGGACATGGGCATTGATATTACTCTGGTCCATTTTGTAGCACAGATGCACCAAGATGTTAATGCGAGAATTAGCTGTGGGGGAGATGGAGAATTATCCTCACCCATCAAAATGAGAAGGAGAGTAAGATAAGGATGCGTCCTGGTCCCCGTTTTGGGTTGTTTATATATTTTAATGATTTGGAGATCGATCTTTTTCAGGGGGGTGCTGATGTCTTGTTATCAAGAACTGCCATTGGACTGCAAATACTTTTAAACAGATGTAATGATTTTATGAGGTGACTTGGGATTAAAAACAAATATAGCTAAGTCACATTTCACGGTGGCAGGGAAAACTCGCTCGTCTCTAAAGCCCTGCTCCATTGATAAAAATAAGCTGCTTAATGTACCTACTTTCTCCTATCTAGGTATTCAGTTTGAACAAAGAGGCCCCTGGCACCACCTCAGAGAGGTCAGAAAAAGGTGTTTTCACCAAACCCGTGAGGCCCTATTCAGATTTATAAAGAAACTGTGCTCCGAACCTATTGACGCACTTATTAACATCTATGTTGCGCAATTCTGTTCTGTCATCATGTATGGGTAAGGAGTTTGGGTATTTGCAATGCCTCACCACTGCAGACAATAGAAAATATTTTTCTTAGAAGACTTCTGGTAGTTCCCTCTAGTTTGCCAATTATACTATGTAGTAGAGAATTGGGTTTGGTGCCTTTAAACATTGTATCCAAATTGCCCCAATTGTGCTTTGGCGTTCCATCTGGTCAAAAGAGGAACCTGCACTTAACCAAGCAATAATACAGGATTGTTTAGACCTTGATCACATGCACGAAATACCCTGGCTTAGCCATATTCGAGAGCAGCTTGAACTAATGGGGAGAGCAGACTGCTTTTTAAACCCACAACGTATTGCAGCCATCTCAAAAACTCAGTTCAAACCTTACTCTCTAACTATCTTAAGGGATCAAAGGGACCGCATGGAGTGGGGCAGGAAGAAAGTGGTAGAATATTTACCTCTTGTCACCACTGAAAGAGTAGAACCTTACCTTCTGTTTCCTTACACTCACTATAAACGGGTTTATCTCGTCAAATTAAGCATTGCACATTTCTTACCCGAGCAAAGTATATTTCATCTCACTTCTTGATACTTGTCAATCTGATTGCAAATCAGCTCAGAATATGTTATTTTTTTTTCTGTTGCCAATAATATTCTAAACCACAGAAAGATTTTATCATCCTATTATTGAAGATACTTTTGAACCCTCCTGAGGCACAGCCGGGAGTAGCAAGGAAAACTGAGCATAACTTTGTTTTAAAACTGTAAAATGTCACTTTGTTTTTAAAATCACTCACCTTCCCTGTCACATCACTACAGTGTGCAGGCACCCTTTCCTGCTGAAAAACGAGCACTGGTAAGGGCAAAATTGCCATTTTTCCCGCCAACTTCATTCCCCTCTCCCTGACTGGGACACGCCCACTTGGAGGCCACGCCCCCCCCTTCAAAGTTATAAAAGACGCGCTGACTACTAGTGCTTTAGATAACTTTTGAACCCTCCTGAGGCACAGCCGGGAGTAGCAAGGAAAACTGAGCATAACTTTGTTTTAAAACTGTAAAATTTCACTTTGTTTTTAAAATCACTCACCTTCCCTGTCACATCACTACAGTGTGCAGGCACCCTTTCCTGCTGAAAAACGAGCACTGGTAAGGGCAAAATCGCCGTTTTCCCGCCAACTTCATTCCCCTCTCCCTGACTGGGACACGCCCACTTCGAGGCCACGCCCCCCCTTCAAAGTTATAAAAGACGCGCTGACTACTAGTGCTTTTGATAACTTTTGAACCCTCCTGAGGCACAGCCGGGAGTAGCAAGGAAAACTGAGCATAACTTTGTTTTAAAACTGTAAAAGTTCATTTTGTTTTTAAAATCACTCACCTTCCCTGTCACATCACTACAGTGTGCAGGCACCCTTTCCTGCTGAAAAACGAGCACTGGTAAGGGCAAAATCGCCATTTTCCCGCCAACTTCATTCCCCTCTCCCTGACTGGGACACGCCCACTTCGAGGCCACGCCCCCCATCAAAGTTATAAAAGACGCGCTGACTACTAGTGCTTTTGATAACTTTTGAACCCTCCTGAGGCACAGCCGGGAGTAGCAAGGAAAACTGAGCATAACTTTGTTTTAAAACTGTAAAATTTCACTTTGTTTTTAAAATCACTCACCTTCCCTGTCACATCACTACAGTGTGCAGGCACCCTTTCCTGCTGAAAAACGAGCACTGGTAAGGGCAAAATCGCCGTTTTCCCGCCAACTTCATTCCCCTCTCCCTGACTGGGACACGCCCACTTCGAGGCCATGCCCCCCTTCAAAGTTATAAAAGACTCGCTGACTACTAGTGCTTTTGATAACTTTTGAACCCTCCTGAGGCACAGCCGGGAGTAGCAAGGCAAACTGAGCATAACTTTGTTTTAAAACTGTAAAATTTCACTTTGTTTTTAAAATCACTCACCTTCCCTGTCACATCATTACAGTGTGCAGGCACCCTTTCCTGCTGAAAAACGAGCACTGGTAAGGGCAAAATCGCCGTTTTCCCGCCAACTTCATTCCCCTCTCCCTGACTGGGACACGCCCACTTCGAGGCCACGCCCCCCCTTCAAAGTTATAAAAGACGCGCTGACTACTAGTGCTTTTGATAACTTTTGAACCCTCCTGAGGCACAGCCGGGAGTAGCAAGGAAAACTGAGCATAACTTTGTTTTAAAACTGTAAAATTTCACTTTGTTTTTAAAATCACTCACCTTCCCTGTCACATCACTACAGTGTGCAGGCACCCTTTCCTGCTGAAAAACGAGCACTGGTAAGGGCAAAATCGCCGTTTTCCCGCCAACTTCATTCCCCTCTCCCTGACTGGGACACGTCCACTTCGAGGCCACGCCTCTGCATTGCTCCCTCCCTACAAATATGTGCATGTTCCGGAAGCGCAGCGGACGAGCGCAGCGGGCGCGACGATTGCGCGCCGAAGGCGCGCATAAGGCAAGCTCGTCTGTGCTCGTCCGTGCTGAGACCAGGCCAAGGGCCAGAACCCCTGATCAATCCCCGCGACTGGCTCCCCACATCTACCCCAAATCCACATTGATGGCACTGCGCACGCCTAACACCGACTGCGCTCAATATAATCCACACCTATGGTCAGATACCACAAAATTTACATGTCCTCACTGCAACGTTAAGCTACAGATAACAAATGAAAAAAATCAAAACGCATGCTGTCACTGCATCTATGTCTTCCGACATCACCGCTGCACTAATCAATGCACGATCCCTTGTCAAGCACCGGCAAGAAATACACGATCTTATTATCAACAACAACCTTGATTGTCTCTTTCTCACGGAGACATGGACGGATGGAGCATCCGATCCTGACATGGCAGTTGCGACCCCCCCAGCCTATAACGCCTATCGCCTAGATAGAGTGGGGCAGCGCGGAGGAGGACTAGCCATCATCGCCCGCGACCACATAACGGTCAGAATATCTCACATCCACTCCACCTCCTGCGAAGCCCTTCTTTTCGATCTTAAACTCACCCCATCGTTTCATTTTAAAGGCATCCTCCTATATCGACCACCAGGCTCTCGCACTAACTTTCTAGCAAATCTGGGTGCAATACTAGAAGCTCCATCGCTGGAAGACTCATTTACATTATTGGGCGACTTAAACTTCCATCTTGAGAATGCATCTGACAAAGACACCCATTCCTGGTAACCACCCCCACCCATATAGCCGGTCACACGTTAGACGGCATCTTTACTAATATGCAAGGCGTTAATATAATAGATACCTTACCAATGCCATGGACCGACCACTTAGCCATTTTAATAAAAATATCAGTCACATTAAATAGACTCAGACCTCACTCTGTACTGAAACCACAAACCATCAAAGTTTGGAAGGACATCGATCACGCTGAGCTAACGAGCTTACTTGAAAAAACCCGTCCTGATTCAACATTTGATCCAAACTTGGCCACATGACAATTTCAGGAGTGGATAGGTACCGCCACCCACTCCTTAGCCCCAGCTAAAAAACTCTCTAGAAATAGAGCAACGCCATCAGCCCCATGGTTTACAGAGGAGCTCCGTATTAAGAGGCAATTCTGTAGAAACAGGGAGAGACACTGGCGCAGATCCTACAGCGCTGAAAGCAAGACCAGCTATAAGGAAGCATTCGGACAATACAAAGCCCTTATTGTCGAGACAAAAAAATCCTATTTCACTGAACAAATCAATTCTGCTAAAAACTCAAGTAAAAAACTTTTTGAGATAACTAAGGTCTTAGCGGGAAACGCACCGGACCTGAATCCTCCACAATCCCAAGTCTTTTGTGATTCTCTGGCTGATTTCTTTTTCACAAAGGTGAATGATATATATCAAGCATTCTCCACAAAAACAGTAATCAGCCCCCCCACATTTAACAACTGGACCAACAATATCGAACTTTCTCAGTTCTTAGACCTTGGAGAAACACAAATCAAGGAAATAACGGCCACAATTAAATCAGGCTCAGCATTAGATCCCTGTCCTCTAAAAGTAATTT